>NC_085137.1:336895945-337010773 GCF_035046485.1 Aedes albopictus | reverse complement strand
TTAAATGGAAGCATGTACGCATATGGCCTCCACTTTAGCATCCTATTCAACATCATATAAGACTTTGTATTAGCTGGGTAATGGCGAGTATGTTTAAAGTAATTTACTTGATTTAGTAAGTTACAGAATGACCCACATTAAACGCCTAAAGGTATACAATTTCTTCAAAAATCGTATTACTTTCGCAAATATATGCTTAAATTAAATTAAACTTATATGCTAACCACAATTTTAACTCAAAGCTTTGTTCAATAAGCCAACCATGAATAAATAAAAGTGTTTTGTTAGTCATCTGATGTACAAGGCGTTGCTGGAAGGCGATTTTTTGAAAGGCAGTATTTAACCGAGATTTAATACACATCCAAAAAAGTCGATATTTTTATGTAAAATCTGTCACAATTGTCATAAAACCTTCAAAAATTCTTCAAATATATTCACACAATTGATTCACGTTAAAAGTTCATTCCAAAACAAAAGGTACACTCATAGCACAATTATGGATCACTCAAGAAGCAATCATTTCATAATATGAATCGATTTTCATACAAAAATAACACATTCATTATTTTTATTTTATATTCTTATCATTGAAACTCGCAATGGCGCCGTTGTCCAAGAAGCAGTAATGCCCGTGTTGCGGCTACCCGCAGCAAATATTGCCGCCATGGCCGGAGGAGTCAGCCGGACAGCCACCGAATGGCCGATCAGCAAGGCGTCGGCCCTGCCGAACGATGCGCCAGAAGAGGGATAAGGAGCAGGAAAAGAAGAATGAAAAGGACGAGAAAACAGAAATGGATGAACAAAAAAACTCCTTTTAATTGTTTTATATAACAATCTGATTGTAAAATTCACTTTAAGTGATGAAAATTATTATAAGTTGATGAATAATGAAAACTACAATAATGGGTCAATTTCCGCGGATATTTTTATCTGCCTCTGCGATCATGATTATCCACTGCATAGGATGAAAAATGAAAGTCTCTCACTACAGCGCTCACGATAGGGTAATTCATGTATTTTGGACAGGCTGAGGACAACGTTGGAAACATTGTCCCTTAAATTCCTTAGAACCCAATTGGATAGTTTTCAAAGTTACTTAAACGCTTATAATATGACTGTACTTTGCATTCCTGGTGAGTAAAACCTTAACCGAAGCATTTTAGGCTGAAAAAATCACGTTTTCCAATCGCCTGTTAGAATTGCATTTTAGACACCGAATATATGTTTTGGACACCCTCAGGTATACATAATTTGGACAGGGCCATTATTTTAAAAATTTAGCTATGAATACTGTTGATCGATAGCTTGGGATTATAAGCCGGAATTTGTCCTGGTTGGTCGATCCTGGGTGCCTAGGATCCGATTCCTATGCCTTGGGAATTGGGTTTCGGTTGGGGTCAATTCACTGCCACTACCAGTCGGTTTAGTTAGCACAAATACACCTTTTTATTCACTAAAACCACATACTACGGAATTAACTTTATTCAAATTGACGTACTAACTTAACATTAATTTATTTAGTCTAAGCTTAAAATTCTTCCTCAACACGTCTCTTCACATGGCTATCAAATTACATACTAATTTCTCATGGCAAAAGGCCAACTTCTTCTAGTTTTATAATAGTATTGTTCACCATAGTCTTCTATAACAAAGTCGTAGAAATTTTACAAAGGCTGAGTCCAGTTGGTAGCGTTGCCGTTAGCACCGGCTATAAAAACTGTTTAGGGTGTCTCCAACATCCTCCCCTCCCCTGAAACAGCCGGAGTTTCAGTAGTTTCCTTCGGATCTGCTGCTTCTGTTTCGGCTGGATTGGCCACCGGCAGGATACAAATTTTGGTGACCGGTCTTTTAATGAAGCCGTCGGCTGTCTTGAGTGTGACGACTCTCACGACGTTGTCATCCCCCGGATGTACGGCATGAATACGGGCCATTCTCCAGCGTGTTGGTGGCTGATTATCATCACGGATCACCACCAGACTCCCGGTCTTGATTTCCTGGGGCGGTTGCCACCATTTGGTCCGGGCCTGCAGTTGGGTTAAATATTCGGACCTCCAACGCTTCCAGTAAAATTGCAGACACTGTTGAATCAGCTCTCGGTGTTGTAGTCTCCCTGGTGATATATTGGTCAAATTCTCTTCCAGTAACGCTTGCAGTGATGTAGTGACCAAAAAATGCCCTGGGGTCAAGGCCTCCAAGTCCTCCGGGTCATCAGAAAGGGGTGTTAAGGGCCTTGAGTTTAAACAACACTCCACCTGGGCTAGGAGGGTCGTCATATCCTCATACGAAACCGCTGTGTCACCTAGTACCTTCAGTAGGTGCACCTTCGTCGATCGTACGGCACTCTCCCACAAACCGCCGAAGTGGGGGGCGCCGGGCGGTATAAAACTCCACTGCATTCCTTCATCTGTACACCACTTCGCTACTGTTTCGTTGTGCTCCTTGGACCGTAGGTTCTGTAGGAGTTTCTCCATGGCGTTCCTAGCTCCAACAAAATTTGTGCCGTTGTCGGAGAACAATTGGGCACACTTTCCGCGACGTGAAATAAATCGGCGCAATGCTTGGATGAAGCAGGGCGTCGAAAGATCGGTGGCTAACTCCAGGTGTACCGCCTTCGTGGAGAAGCATACAAATACTGCCACATACGCCTTCACTGCAGCTCTTCGGTATCCGGGTCGCACGTAGATCGGGCCGAAGTAATCGACCCCTGTCGTCGAAAACGGTTTTGCTGGAACCACTCTCGGTGTAGGTAGCTCGGCCATAAATTGACGAATAGTTGCCGGCTTCGTCCGATAGCAACGCATACATTCGTGGCAGACCTGTCTCGCTACATTACGTCCCCCAAGAGGCCAAAATCGAAGCCGAACTGTGCTCAATATGAGTTGCGGTCCGGCGTGCAACAGTTTCAAATGATAATGCCGAATTATTAGTTTTGTTAGGCTATGACGAGCTGGTAGCACAATTGGGTGCTTCGCATCCTCACACTCTCCCGACTTCCCAAGTCTCCCCCCTACCCGCAACAGACCATCAGGCGCGACAAATGGGCAATACCAGCGAAGGGGCGATTGTCGTGGTACACTCTCTCCCTTGCTAATGGCTTTTAGCTCTCTGCCGAAGACCTCCTCTTGTACCCGCTGTATAATTTTCGATTCGGCTTGTAGCAGTTCCTCTATGGTCAACGGTCCGACCTTGCGTTTGCCTGCCTCCTCTCGTAGGTTGCGTAGGTATCGACGACACCAAGCAGTTTGACGAATCATAGTAGTGTAGGTTGAGAATCGTGCTATGTGTTCTTCGATGAAACTTGGATTCGATGATGTTGATGATAAAACCACCTGCCGTCTTTCCTCCGCTAATCCGGTCGCCGAGAACTCCTTTTGCTTCGGCCAATGCTCCATGGTTGTGTGCAGCCACTCAACGTCCCACCACAGACGGTTGTCCAATATTTCTTCTGGTGGGATCCCACGAGAAATGAGATCCGCAGGGTTCTTCTCTCCAGGCACATGACTCCAGCAGCAATTTTCAGTCAGTCGTTGTATCTTGGCGACACGATTCGCAACAAATGTCGTCCAAGTCGATGGAGTTGCAGCGCACCAACGAAGAACTATCTCTGAATCCGTCCAGAAGAAAACATCGAAAGCAGTATCGATCGCCTCTGTGACCTGGGAAAACATTTCGGCAGCTAATGTTGCAGCACGTAATTCAAGCCTTGGGATGGTTTGTGTTTTGAGTGGTGCTATCCTAGACTTCGACAATAATAGGGCCACCTTGATTCGTCCCGAGGAGTCTTCTGTTCTGACGTACACACACGCTCCGAGGGCCTTTTCCGAAGCATCCGAAAATATGTGCAATTGGGTTCGCACAGCTAGGGGAATTATTACCAATCGTTCGATACGCAAATCGTTGAGTAGGGGAATGTGTTCGTAGAATTTTCTGAATTCTTGCTCGACCCTTTGTGGCAAAGGTGAATCCCAAGCAAGCCTTTGCCCCTTGTCGTCCAACAGCTGCCACGAAAGTTGCATAATGATTTTGGCTTGGGTAATCACTGGTCCTACAAATCCAAGAGGATCAAACAAAGTAGCAATGATCGAGAAAATTTTCTGTTTTGTGAGTGGGGTATCTGAGAGGGGTGGGGCCTTGAAATTGAAGCGGAAAACATCCGTTGGAGGAATCCAGATGAGTCCTAACGTTTTAACCATGGGATCCGGGTCCAAGTAGATTCCATCCGCCGCTTGGATTGAAAGGTCTTCGCTGGGTATGCCTTCCAAAACCGTTGCACAGTTGGACGCGAACTTTCGGAGCTTGAATCCACCGCTGTCGAGCATTTCCACCAATTGAATCCGTAGTTCCTTAGCGGTCGCAGGATCATTCGCCCCGGTTATAGCATCATCCATATAAAAGTCGTTTTTGACAGCTACCGATGCCAGTGGGAATCGCTCGGCCTCGTCGGTCGCAAGCTGTACTAGGGTTCTCGTCGCAAGAAATGGGGCGGGTTTGGTACCATATGTCACTGTTTCCAGTTCGTATGTTGTTAAAGGTTGATCGGGTGACGAACGCCAAGCAGACAGACGGCTTCAATCTATCCTTTGGCGTTCGTCACCCGATCAACCTTTAACAACAAAGGATAGATTGAAGCCGTCTGTCTGCTTGGCAAACATCTACCTGCCGAAACATTTTTTCAATGTCGGCTACCAGCATAATTGGGCGGAAACGGCTCCGGAGAATAATCGACCGTAAATCTCTTTGGATGACTGGGCCCGACTGCAAGCAATCGTTTAGTGAGAGCCCAGTGGATGTTCTAGCAGAAGCATCAAACACCACTCTCACTCGTGTAGTAGTGCTTCCTTCCTTAACGACTGGGTGATGTGGGAGGTAGCACCGATTTACTCCTTCCTCGTCGTGGGTGACTCGTGACATATGCCCTAGTGTCTCGTATTCCTCCATGAAGGACACATACTGTTCCCGTAACGATGGTTCTCGGTTCAATCGTCGTTCGATTTGAAGAAACCTCCTTTCGGCGGTCGCCTTAGAATCTCCTAGGTTGCGCATCATTTCTTCATTTCCTGGTAGCGATACCATATACCTTCCTGATGCTTGTCTTTGGGTTGTCCGTTGGAAATACTCCTCACATTTGGCTTCATCCGGTGACATGTTGTTCCCCAAACCAACCTCCTCATACTCCCAAAACTTCTCAATCATCTTTTCTAGTCGACTCGAAGTTGCTACATCGCATAACACAGAGGTAATTGGACCATCTATTGGGTATCGGCCTGTAGCTATCCATCCGAAAACAGAATCGACTAAAAGAGGCAAATGTTCACCCAGACTTATGCGCCGACCGGTAACGAACACATCGAAAAAGAACTCTGCTCCTATCACCAGATCGATCGGTTCAGACTTGAGAAAGTGTGGGTCCGCTAATTCAATGCCAGCTGGTAGGTTCCAATTTTTGGGGTCAACGGACGCTATTCCTGGTTGAGCAGAAAGTTTGGGCAACACATAAAATTCCATACCCTGGGCGAAATTGGAAATACAAGACCGAACAGTCACCGTGACCTTGCCATGAACCTTGTTAGATGTACCATGAATGCCTACAACTTCGACCATGCTGGAATCCTCCTTGACTACCAGCTGTTTCCTCATACGTTTGGTGATAAGGTTGCATTCCGCTGCGCTATCCAAAAGTGCCCGCGCACGTACGGTTTGACCTCTATCATCCTCCAAAAGAACCATCGCCGTAAGCAATAAAACACCCGTCGACGATCCTGACGCAGAATTGCAAGATACTACGTTAGTGGTTGCCACGTTAACCACTTTGGTGTTGGTTACCTCTTCGGTTGGTTGTGCTGCGGTAGTGGTCGGACCAGATTCGCCGGTGTGGTTTGACCTTCTCTCTTCAACCTTCCCCTTGAAGCAAACAAGTGTATGGTGCTTGCCCTTGCATTGCCTACAAGTGAACTTCGAGTGACAATCCCGAGCCTGATGACCACGCCGAAAGCAGTTTCGGCACAACGAGTGCGAACGCAGTAGTCCGTCCCTCTCGGAAACAGGTAGTTTTAGAAATTGCGAGCACTGGTAGAGCAAATGACTATCCGAACAAGCGACACATTTGAGTGGAGCCGATGGTTGGAGAGTGGTATTGCAGACCTTCACCACATTGGGTTTCCTTGGAAATTTCGACGAACCAGCTTCTATTCTCTGCTCAACCGGTCGAGTGGGAAGTGCCTCCAGGATCTGAATTCGCCGCTGCAGAAAATTGGTTAGGTCCCTTACCGTATCGACGTCCTTGGTAGAAGAATGTTCCTCCCAGCTCCTTCTTGTTGCACCATCGAGTCGAGAGCTTAGTAGATGCAGCAGTAACAGATCCTTGAACTCCGTCGCCTGGGGGGTTGCCTGATCCAACGACTTCACGATCTTCTCATAGGATTCCAAAAGGGTGTGTAGTTCTGTTGCCGATTCCTTCTTAACCACCGGTAGTTCGAACAGCGCTTGAACCTGACGTTTACGAAGGATTTTGGAATTGGAATAGCGAGTGCAGATCAGATCCCAAGCAACATTATAGTTCGCCCTGGTGAGTGGGAGCGAATCGATAACAGCTAACGCTTCACCTTCTAGTTGACTACGGAGGTAATGAAATTTTTCGATATCTGGTAGGTCAGGTTGCCAGTGTATCAGAGAAGTGTATAAATCGCGAAATGTCTGCCATTCATCAATTTTGCCACTGAATTTGGGGAGTGTTATTTGGGGTAGCCTAACGTGGGGGTTGGGTGCGGAATGAGTGTTATCGTGAGAGCGAGCAATTGGATTGAGCACAGTTTCATCGGAATTCTCCCTGATTGTGTCCAAGAGAAACGATTTCAGTTGATAAAATCGATTCTCGAAGTCTACCCGATCCTTAACGAACGATTCTTCCTCGGCTGTCGAATCTTCGTGGGCCTCTATCTCTTCGGTACTCTGGTTGATCCTGTCCCAGAGTATGTCCAGTTTCTCCAGTCGCACTTTAACCTCGGTTAGCTTCGTATCTTCGGTGTAGTCATCCATAAATTTGCACATATTGTCGAACGATGTTTGGAGACCTCGTAGCCGCGACTGCAGTACCTTCAGCGACGTTTTCGATTTGCTGGGCATGTTGTGTACCTCGAAAAGTGAGACCAAAGTAGCTCAATTTGGGACAGTGATAACGTTGGAGCGCCAATTACCTGCTGGCTCTTGGGATTGAGCCTTGTATTTCAATTAGAGATGCTCCTCGAACAACAGCAGAGCGGACGGTCGCTTCGCAACGATTAGGCCGGACGATCAATGCAGTGTACCTCAAAAAATGAGACCAAAGTAGCACAGTTTGGGGAGTGATATCGTTGGAGCGTTAATTACCTGCTGGCTCTTGGATATGAGCCTTGTATTTTTAACTAGAGATGATCCTCGAACAACAGCAGAGCCAGTGGTCAACTCGCAACGATTAGGCCGGACGAACGAGTAGTATGCCTCCGGATAGATATGGTGTTTTCAAGCTGTTAGCCTTCCTTCCAAGGTAAGCAGAGATGAACCTTTTTTATTCGGGTACGCAGTCACCGGTAGTGTTGGTTGATGGAAGATGGTTGCCAAGTGTAGTGATGTGCCTCAGTGTGATGATGAATGGGATGACGAAGGACAATGACGACGTCGAAGATAACCTGTGTCACACAAAGACCACGAGCAGTACTGGATTTTTGGATGTAGAACCTTGGAATTGCACTCACCGATTTTCAATGAAAAATATGCCTTGGGTAAGTGTACTACGTTGATTTCGGTGATCGGATGATGGGAGGTGACGTGCTCCGACGCCAATATCCAAAATGGCGCTCTCCAGTGGTTGGGCAGTGAATCAATTGGGGAATTGGAATGGCGAATTGGTTTCCTCCTTTTCGGTGCCTTCGACCAACGGATCCGGTTCGAAGGACCAACTGATCGATAGCTTGGGATTATAAGCCGGAATTTGTCCTGGTTGGTCGATCCTGGGTGCCTAGGATCCGATTCCTATGCCTTGGGAATTGGGTTTCGGTTGGGGTCAATTCACTGCCACTACCAGTCGGTTTAGTTAGCACAAATACACCTTTTTATTCACTAAAACCACATACTACGGAATTAACTTTATTCAAATTGACGTACTAACTTAACATTAATTTATTTAGTCTAAGCTTAAAATTCTTCCTCAACACGTCTCTTCACATGGCTATCAAATTACAGACTAATTTCTCATGGCAAAAGGCCAACTTCTTCTAGTTTTATAATAGTATTGTTCACCATAGTCTTCTATAACAAAGTCGTAGAAATTTTACAAAGGCTGAGTCCAGTTGGTAGCGTTGCCGTTAGCACCGGCTATAAAAACTGTTTAGGGTGTCTCCAACAACTGTAAAATCATAAAAGTAGTATAAATTAACAAATATTTTCTTACAAATATTCAAATTTCTTCGTTTAACAGGCATCTATTTTGATAACTATTACAGTTTTTGTTAAAATCGAGGAAATTCGCCAGACGCACAGAATACGCCTCCAAGTATGCAATCGCACTGCATCCCCATGTAGTTCGTCAGATGACCAAAATATATTTACAGTAGAAACCATGCTATGTAATTTTGGACACGTCCTATTTTAAGCGTTCTAGATGAATGTTAAGAGATTGGCTGCCTAATGCTTCTTTATTGAAAATTTTTTATTGCAAAAAGGCTTTAAAATTTCTTACAATTATTAATTCAACCATTATGAGGTGAATATTGTATGTGGATATGAAGTGTATGTCGTTTTGCATACCTGTGCATTTGAGGGGTTTTAGTGAAATAATTTACATTTTCGAAATTCAAATAACTCAACGTACATATGTACAGATGGGTAAATTATTGGTCAAATTGGGAAAAAATCCACAGCTCAGGTGAGATTTGAACTCACGACCCTTATTCGCTAGACAAGTGCTTTACCAACTAAGCTACCGAGCCAATTAATGACCCGGCAACTTAGTTGTCATAAGGTTCAATTCTAATCTCATCGATCTATATCATCTTCCCCTAAACCGCAAATATAACCATCTCTGTTGTACATATGTACGAAGAGCGAAAGCGATTTGTTTATTGTTTGAAACTGTTTGCCCGTCGTATCAAATAGAATGCGAACGACGCGTTTGATCGCCTTCCAGGTAGCATTGTTCTTCCTCTACAAGTGGTTGAGGAAGCGTTGCCTGTACGATAGGCAAACAGTTTCAAACAATAAACAAATCGCTTTCGCTCTTCGTACATATGTACAACAGAGATGGTTATATTTGCGGTTTAGGGGAAGATGATATAGATCGATGAGATTAGAATTGAACCTTATGACAACTAAGTTGCCGGGTCATTAATTGGCTCGGTAGCTTAGTTGGTAAAGCACTTGTCTAGCGAATAAGGGTCGTGAGTTCAAATCTCACCTGAGCTGTGGATTTTTTCCCAATTTGACCAATAATTTACCCATCTGTACATATGTACGTTGAGTTATTTGAATTTCATAATTTGACCACACGGATTGGTATTACCGAAAATTTGCACTTCAAGTGAGTCGTTTTCGAGCATCTACCTCTACGTAGTTACCCGTCGTATCAAATAGAATGCGAACGACGCGTTTGATCGCCTTCCAGGTAGCATTGTTCTTCCTCTACAAGTGGTTGAGGAAGCGTTGCCTGTACGATAGGCAAACAGTTTCAAACAATAAACAAATCGCTTTCGCTCTTCGTACATATGTACAACAGAGATGGTTATATTTGCGGTTTAGGGGAAGATGATATAGATCGATGAGATTAGAATTGAACCTTATGACAACTAAGTTGCCGGGTCATTAATTGGCTCGGTAGCTTAGTTGGTAAAGCACTTGTCTAGCGAATAAGGGTCGTGAGTTCAAATCTCACCTGAGCTGTGGATTTTTTCCCAATTTGACCAATAATTTACCCATCTGTACATATGTACGTTGAGTTATTTGAATTTCATAATTTGACCACACGGATTGGTATTACCGAAAATTTGCACTTCAAGTGAGTCGTTACATTTTCGATCATTTTGATGAAATTCTTAATTGTTAAGCGTATTTTAAACGTAAGTTATCAGAATAGGGTCTATTTGATCGAATAATCGATATTGAGAAGAATCTACTATTATTAGCTCTCCCGAACAAGGCATACATCGCCGTGCATGTCCAAATTAAATTTTTTACCCCAATTCTTTTTGCCTTTCTCGTACACTAAGTGTACTGGAAAGGCTATATGTTCACTCCAAAAACGACTCTTTGATAGAAAGCTCGGAGGGTCGAATCACATATACCAATCGACTCAGCTCGACGAATTGAGGTGATGTCTGTGTGTGTGTATGTGTGTGTGTGTGTGTGTGTGTATGTGTGTATGTGTGTGCGTATGTGTGTGTGTGGACAAAAAAACTCACATCACTTTTTGGCAGTAAACCTCAACCGATTTTAATGATCGACGGTTCATTCGACGCGGAATCTGGTCCCATTGTTTCTTATTGAAAATGGTTCGGATCGGTCCAGCCGTTCCGGAGATATGGCCATTTAGGTGTTCCGGAACGGTACCCCAGGAAGGGCCCAGATATGAAAACGCTACAAACCCATCCATGCGACACATTAAACTATGGCATTTTCGATAACTTGATGAACAGTAAGCAGAAAAATAGTCTAGGCCATATCTGAACCGGTAGTGTCCCGGAACCGGTTCCGGGTGTCTAGCCGGAAGTGGCCAAACATAAAAGTGGACTAAACCCATGCATGCGACATATCAAACTGCGGCTTTTTCGATAACCTGATGAACAGTAAACAGGAAAACATTCTCAGACCATATTGGAACCGGTAGTGTTCCGGAACCGGTTGCAGATGTCCCGCCGGAGCACAGTGGCTGATTTCGTCATTTTAGCGCGCTTAATTAATAACTTTTAAACTATGACGTTTAGCATCATGGTGTCTTCGAGAAAGTTTTTCGCTATAATAAGGAGCTTCTTTTGAACTATTGTAAGAAATGATCAATCCCCCTAAAAGTGAGATAGAAAAGTTATTTTTTGCATTTTTCAAGATACAAGGTTGGTGTCTTCACAAAAATTGTAGATAATGTTATTTGGAGCAACTTTGTCAAAGACGCCAAGTTTGTAATTCCGTTACTTTTCAAGATACGTTACGTTTTTTATCATCAGCCCCTTGAAAAGGGTTTTTGCGCAATAACTTTCGAAGGATTGATCCTACATTTTTCTGATGTTCTACAAAGTTATAGATAATGGTAAAACACATAACTTTGCCGAACACGACATCCTGCTAATTTCAAAAATAAAATAGTTATTACGGTTTTTGTAGTTTTTTGGGGCATATTTCAAGCATATATAAACTAGCTATAGGCAATTATATGCAAATTTCCTTTTACACATGTAAATATACAAGTAATTGCCTCTCTTAGAATGCCAAAACCATCAAACTGTAAGAGACTGTAAGATGGTTTTTGTACAGAAACTTTCAACCATCTATGCTACTTTTATATGGGATTTATCCGTATCTTCACCATATTTTTTTGAGAGTTCATTCCAGCTTGCATTTGTATTGTTATTGTAAGTGTGTGAATATATAGAAAGGATTGTGGTGCATTCTGCAACATTCATGAAGTACGTTACATGAAAACTTACTATCTACTTCTATTTTCTGACTAACTGGCAGTGCTGCACGTAGTCCACGAAAAGAACGCATAAAGTGTTACTTTTTTTGTCAGATCACGATTAAACAGCACCTTACTGTAAAGTACAATAAGATTTATAATTAGCTATAACTATTGTAGACATGTACTAGAGAGAGCCTTCACAAAATATGTCACGCGCAAGTTTAGAATTTGAGAAAAAAAATGGGACTTCATTCGCTCTTTTCGTGGACTACATGCAGCACTGTGAGTTAGTAAGAAAATATAAATAGATGATAAGTTTTCGTGTAACGTACTTCATGAATGCTCCAGAATGCATCACAATCCATTCTATATATTCACACACACGTACAATAACAATAAAAATGCAAGCTGCCATGAACTGTCAAATAAATATGTTGAAGATATGAATAAATCCCATATAAAAGTAACATAGATGGTTGAAAGTTTCTGTACAAAAACCATCTTACAGTTTCTTACAGTTTGATGCTTTTGGCTTTCTCAGAGAGGCAATTACTTGTAAATTCACATGCTTGAAAGGAAATTTGCATATAATTGCCTATAGCTAGGTTATATATGCTTGAAATATGGCCCAAAAAACTATAAAAACCGTTATAACTATTTTATTTTTGAAATTAGAAGGATGTCGTGTTCGGCGAAGTTATGTGTTTTACCATTATCTATAACTTTGTAGAACATCAGAAAAATGTAGAATCAATCCTTCGAAAGTTATTGCGCAAAAACCCTTTTCAAGGGGCTGATGATAAAAAACGTAACGTACCTTAAAAAGTAACGGAGTTACAAACTTGGCGTCTTTGACAAAGTTGCTCCAAATAACATTATCTACAACTTTTGTGAAGACACCAACCTTGTATCTTAAAAAATGCAAAAACTAAATTTTCTATCTCACTTTTAGGGGGATTGATCATATTTTACTATAGTTCAAAAGAAGCTCCTTATTATAGCGAAAAACTTTCTCGAAGACACCATGACGCTAAACGTCATAGTTAAAAAGTTATTAATTAAGCGCGCTAAAATGACGAAATCAGCCACTGTGCGGAGGTGGCCAAGAATAAAAGTTAACCAAACCCATGCATGCGACATATCAAATAGTGACTTTTTTGATATCCTGATGAACAGGAAAATATTCTCATACCATATCTGAACTGGTTGTGTTTCGGAACCGGTTCCAGGTGTCCGCCGGAAGCGGCCAAATATAAAATTAAATCAAAATAATGCATGCGACATATCAAACCGCGGCTTTTCAGATAATCTGTTGAACAGTGAACAGGAAAGCATTTTAAAACCATATCGGAACCGGTAGTGCTCCGGAACCGGTTCCAGATGTCCCTTCGGAAGTGGCCAAGTATAAAAATTAACCAAACCCATGCATGCGACATATCAAATAGTGGCATTTTTGTTATTTTGATGAACAGAAGCAGGAAAATATTCTCAAAACATATCTGAACCGGTAGTGTCCGGAACCGGTTCTGGATGCCCCGCTTGACATGGAACTTTGGGAGATGGCTCAGCAGTCTTGGAGGAAATTGAAAACTAGTTGTTTCAATCTTTCCCGAACCCTTGAAAAAGATCCCAAACGGATCGAAACGTCGGGAAAGATTTAAACAACTAGTTTTCAATTTCCTCCAAGACTGCTAAGCCATCTCCCAAAGTTCTATATCAAAACAGTCGAAACCCGATAAGCAGAAAACCGCTTGACATGGCCAAATATAAAAGTGAACCTAACCCATGCATGCAACATATCAAATCGCGGATTTTTAGGAATCTCGATTTGTCAAAAAATAAAAAGTTTCCGGCCATATTTGGGACAACCGATAGCGCTCCGCTACCGATTGCCGGAATCCGGAACCAGTTTCGAGTGTCTCGCGAAATGCACAAATGAACCACACCCATGCATGCAGTATATCAATTCACGACTTTTTAGGAAAACTGACTAACAATTTGCATGAAACTAGTCTTTGACCACATCAGGGACAATCGGTAAGTGGTAAAATGTGAACCGAAAGCGGTAAAATGTGAAATTGAACCAAACCCATGCGTGTGGTACCATAAAACCACGCTAATTCGACAATGATTGCTGTCAAATCACCTAGGTAACATTTTAATTCGATAAACTAACTATATTTTAGCTTTTGGTTAGATTGTAGGATTTGTTGATTGACCGGCCGCAGTTGCTACTCCAGCATCGCCAGATCAGCTACACTCATACAAGGAACCTTGGGAGATAGCTGCTTGGGACTAACAGGCATCTTCAGTGTGTAAATGGCGCCTGCTGCGTCAGGTTGCAGGTCAATGGGGAAGGTGAGGGAAGTGATGATTGCAATCGCTTGCCCACATCAGGCCGTTGAATCCTCTGCGCCTGCACAAGGTCATGCGGATGTTGGTGTGTTGGTGGGAAATGTTTATTTTTGGCACATGGATCATGCACAGGGTACGCAGAATATGACACAGCATGCGAAAAATAGGCAACAAAGAAAGCACGGCAACAACGCTTTGTTTTTTCGTTAGCAGATAATGACAAAGATCGCTCCCGAGTTTGTTTGAAACAAAAACGGTAGGAAGATTTGTCGCGTTCGGTTCACATCGTGATTTTCGCATTGTTTACAACTGAAACTCGACTTTAAGGTTTGGAAGAGTCTTAATCCGTCCAAATGCGTATGAATTCGATGGTGTGGGTCCAAAATTTCTGCAGAAAAGCCGGAATATCAGAACACGCACGGCAAGCGATGTTTGTTTTATTGCTCTCATCGCCTGACATGCGCTTGTTGCGGAGCGCCTTTGTTACCGACATACACCGTTTAGGACAAAGCGTTTGTTTTTCGACGTGATCCGTTTTTCGTACCCTGATCATGCATTTGTGCAAGGATGCCAGGCGTAAAGCGATAGCTGAAGATTACTGTGAAGCGGCACAGTCCGCTTGGTTGCATAAATTGTAGGCGTTATATGATAGATTGACACTGTGCTGTGATGAAAGTTGGAAGGAAGGGAAACGGCTTTTTTTTTCAATCCGTTTCTGGTTCTAGCGATCGCTACGAACATAAGAATATACATGAGATGTATATGTAGGAGAGAGAGAGTGAGAGAGACAGCAGATAGAGAGATACGAAGTAGGAGGAAAGGGACGAGCCAGAGATTGAACCCAGGACCTTCTGCATATGAATCAGAAGCGGTAGCCGCAAGACCACCAAGCTCGTCAATTTGACGTAATTCTAACATTATGCTGGAATAACGTCAAATAAACTTCTATACAATTAAAACTTGCGCTGTCGTAACTTTTATATCACATATGTGTTGCTTGAGTTACTACCTATCATTCTTGTTTTCAACGGTCAATAAAATATAGCCTAAAATGCGCAGAAAAAACTTTGTCGAAGACCGCAAAGTGATCTGTGATTGTGTAAAAAGTTATATCTTAGCTTGTTAGTATCGTTTTGGCACAAATTTCCCAAATGGAGGAGAACGTGCCTCTAGAGCCGACCTACTGATACCTGATCGTCTTGATATTGATCAGCCTCCAGTGTTGGTAAAGGTGCTCAAGCAGTCAACTGAGAAGTCTGATATTACTCAGCTCGCTTATACGTTAAACATAACGCCGGACTATGTGCCATCAATAAGTTTTAAGTCAATTCAATGAAGGCTTTGGTAAAATGATAGCTTTTCTTAAAAAAATATCAGGATTCAGGAACACTTTGACTTACGTCGACGGAAAGATCGTGAGAACATATTCGACGAGAAAGGCACTATCACCACTAGGTGGATTAATTTGGGTTTTTTTGCAACTCGACACTATAATTGCTTTGTTTGTACTAGTCGTTTCAGTAACGAAACGGCCTACTTTTCTGCACTATACCAAACAATTACATTATGGTTCATGAATCATAATGCAATTGTTTGATCAATAAACAAAGTTTCCTCGGTAAGAACTGGAAAAATTGTGATGGTTATGGCAAGGCTTGCTGGATCAAAATTTCGTGTCTCGTAGAGGGAGCACGTGGCCGTGTTCCCAATGAATCACTGCGAAGCACGATGCTACTGATAGAAATGATCATATTCTGATTTTTTTTTGTCAATGCAAAAAATGTTGTATGCAACTTATTGCAAAGCTCGATTTTTACAGCACTCGTCATATTTATCCAATTCGGCAAGCCACTGCGTATCAGCTTGGCAACACGTTGAGCGTTGAATATGACAAATATTCCGCAATTGTAGCTGTCAGTTTGTTGTTCTCTGGTTATTGAACTGAGTGTCCATGGTTCCGAACACAAAGCATGCGCCTTTGATACGCCAAGTTTGGAAAAAATGCTTCAGAAAAGTTTGGAAACCGAAAAAGTACTCCTTCTTTTGATCCATCAGTTTTTTTCTCGCTGGCATTTGAATCCAAAAAATGAATGACTGCTTGGTTTGTGTCAACAACAAGCAATGTGTAGTGATTATTATTTTTTGGATAGGGCAAAATATAACCTCATGCTGAAGTATCTTTGATACAAAATCTCTCAAAAGAACTTAAGTATCCTGAACGATCAGTACAACCCAATTAGGTTTCATGTACTCGGACATCAACTGCGCCAACATGTAGTTCGTTGCGATCGTAGAATGATTTGAAATCTTTTCCAAAAATCATTAGTTCTCGATAACCGTCGCAACGAACGTCACAGATAGCAGTATCAGGAAGTGTGCGAAAATTTTGGATATTGATGATTGTGTTTTCTTCATGTTTAATCTTCGAAGTACTCGTACAGCTATATGCTGCAATGTCGTGGAGTCGTGACTCGTGGTTCCCTGCTGAGCGTTGATTTTTTGTGAATACCGTTCTGATCCTCCGTATCCATCTCGTTATGAGAACATTTAACAAATTCCTCTTTCTCGAGCGTGCTGACAAGTTGGGCATTCGCAGCCAGGCGACTATCCTCATCAACAACCTTCCCGCTTTCGTCTGCCTCCACACCGACGTATTGGGCATTCGCGCCGAAATAGACAGCCTCTCCCTTCTTGTGCACCTCGACATCAACGTGAAGGGCTACCACGCCCAAATGAAGAAGGTTCTCGTTCAGTGTGGTCCCCGCTGCTGTGTTGTTAACTGAAGTATTGCGGGCATTTCCTTCGGTTTCCTGTGGGAACGACTTTACCGTTCCTAACCCTGTCCGCTCCAAAGCCTCTCCGCTCTTGTGGGCCTCACCGTCTCCGCCTTTGCGGGCCTCTCCGCCCTTGTGGGCCTCACCGCCCGTGCGGGGGCCTCTCCGCCCTTGCAGGCTTCGAGTGCTATCGCAACCTGATGGGTGCCTTCCAGGTTTTTAGCCTTTTCAATTAAATTCCGCAGACGCTTGTTGTTGGTTCTACGTAACGCAAGCCTCGGCGATAGTCCAACAGCGTCATACGCACTCACATCATTGTGCACTGCGGGGTTCGTCATCCACTTCTCTCCATACTTGGATTCACAATACTGCCGCAGACTCTTCAGATGCTCTTGGGTGAACATTGGAGTTTTCTTCTTAAAAAAGCTGCAAAAATAAGAAATAAAGATTGATTTGGTAGCCCGCATAATCCAAAGCGATTTGCGGTGAACTACAATCACACTGTTGCTCAGAAAGTAAATAATTCAGAAGTCATTTCTATATAATTTAATGTTTAAATTTTTCCAAAAGAACTATTTTCAATGATTAATACTTGTTTGTTAATAAGCCATGGGGGCATCCATTTAGTACGTCACGCTAAAAATGGGAATTTTCAATCCCCCTTCCGCCTTCGTACGGGTTTTTCCTATACTTAACACATTGCTTGTCACACTTTTCAGAACCTCCCCCCCCCCTTCCCCTCTAAGCGTGACGTACTTTATGGATGCTTCTAATACATAAGCTTACACTTGCATACAAAAGTTTTTTTTTTAAATTTTTATTGATGTGTATTTTAACTTTAATGCAAATTCTACAATCATACAAAAGTTTCAGCCATCTGCTTGAAGCATAAATATAGGGTAAAAATATAATTTGGACATGCACTGCGATGTATGTCTTGTTGCGGAGAGCTGATAGAAGTAGATACTTCTGAACAACGATTATTGGATCAAACAGACCCTATTCTGATGACCTACGTTGAAAATACGCTTAATAATTAAAAATTTACTTCACAATTATCGAAAATGTAAAATGTTTCACTAAAACCCATCAAATGCACAGGTATGCAAGACGACATACAGTTCACAGTCACATACAATATTCACCTCAAAATCGTTGAATTGATAGTTGTAAGAAATTTAAAAGCCTCATTGCAATGAAAAATGTCCAATAAAGAAGCATTGGACAGCTGATCTCTTAACATTCATCTATAACGCCTAAAATAGGTGGTGTCCAGAATACAAGTTTTCTACTGTATATTTTGGTCATCTGGCGAACTACATGGGGATTTTGTGCGATTGCATACTTGTACTTGTAGGCGTATTTAGGGTTACCAGACGTACTCTTTTAAGAGTACATGTACTCTTTTACAGCAAAAAATTCGGCGTACTATTCTTTTTGGTAAAATGGGCCCAATTGTACTCTTTTTTTGAGAAATTACTCTCCTTTGATTTTTTTTGGAAATTTTCTGATAAAATATACATATCAATAAAAATAACCTTACAAGTAGTAAAAAAATCAGTGTGCTATAATTACGAAATTACGTGTACTATAATTACGAAAGTATTTTGTTTCTGTAATAGGGTGACGATGGGTATTATCGGCAGGTTTGTTTTCTTCGTCATGGGGGGATTTTGTCGACAAAATTTCCTGGAACTTGGTCATATAATTCAGCTTGGTTGGGAAGGATTTGAGGCCAACTCTGAGTTCCACAGCTTTTTAAAAAAACCCCGTGATGAAAAGAACAAAACTGCCGAAAATACACAATTTCCCCTATGTTAGCTTTTGAAAGCAGGCTCAATTTTTTAAACTGTCTTGAACGAAGCAGTGAGTTACATTTTCCATTGAGTTCTTTAAAGAAGTTTGTAATCTGTAAACGAGATTTTAGCCCTTCGACGGGCTTGGTGGTCTAGTGGCTACCGCTTCTGATTCGTATGCAGAAGGTCATGGGTTCAATCCCTGACCCGTCCTTTTCATCCTACTTTGTATCTTTCTATCCACTTTCTCTCACTCTCTCTTCTCTACATATACAACTCATGTATATGTTCATAGCCATCGCTAGAACCAGAAACGAATTGAAAAAAGTCGTTTCCCTCCCTTCCAACTTCCACTCACAGCACAGTGTATATATAACGCCTATAAGTTATGCAACCAAAGCGTGCTGTGCCGCTTGACCTTATTCACCTTATTCACCACACAATCTATCACGAACACTATAAATAACCCTATCCATGGATCGCATCACCGACCCAACGGTGACTCCTAGATCTCCCATCCTTTCCGTCTAACAAATACCCCAGTCCGTGCGGGTTGTGGGACGCAGAGTGCTCTCGGTCTCTAGTAGCAACAACCAGTACACTCTAACATTCCTTTCCCTTCCCAGCTGACTATAAGGACTTGGCCGGCGCCGTTATTGATCAAAAATGCATGAGCTGCTAAAATTGCACTTTGAGAATAAGTGGAATGTCCCAGCCCAGCCCCTTATTCAGTTGGATCACAGTGCAACTGGTACCAGTTCAGATCAATCACGGAGGAGCAACCATTGACATGTATAGTCAGAATTGATCGTTGATCGAATTGATCGTTGATCGTTGTAAACGAGATTTTAGCCCTTCCGAAGAGAGAACTCATATTTTGCGAGTTTTTCGGGATTGAGATTCGATCCTAGATTCTCGGCGAAAGCGTCACGTGTTTTAGCCATTACACTAGGTTCGTTTCACAAAAAAAGATAAAAAAAAGTCTTAATACGAAACCTATTGCACGAAATTACAGTTCTCGCTCATTCTTAACGAAAGGAATTTGAAAACAAATTATTAACACACAAGTATTTGGATTGGTTAATAGTATGCATGAATACTGAAAAAATGTGAGATTGGAACTGCTGTAATAACTATCCAGTGATGTATTAAGTAGACATAACTTTAGTTTTTTCACTTCGTTAGAAAATTTACCTACCTTTAGGTGTCAAGTATGGTTAACATAATTTAAACATCAAAAACTTCAAGAGTGTCAAATTAATCGAAAAAAAAGATCAATATTTACACGATGACTGTACTCTTTTGTACTCTTTTATCAGAATTCTTGAATGTACTCTTTTCATGTGTTAACAATATGGTAACCCTAGGCGTATTCTGTGGTTCTGGTGATATTTCCTCGATTTTAAACAAAAAACTGTAATAGGGGAAATGAAATATGTTAAATAAATTTGAATCTATAAAATGTTTCTGTTTTGTTTAAGTTTTGAGAAGATTTAGTTTATTTTCTCTTAGTTTTCCATACAAACCTTGAATTGCAATCAATGCAATGCAATGAATGCAAATCAATGCATTTGCTGCTACATAAAATCATTCATTGAGTATTCGAGCAACTTGCTCGAACTGCACGAAATCATTTTCATAGCAACTATTTCGCAGCTACCAAACGCACCTGCCCTGCCAGGACGGCGTTTGTTTATACCGTGCTCTATTGTTCTCCCATCTGCGGGCATCCATCCACAGCCTTCAGCCGGGAGAGTTTTTTGACGTAGGACTACGTCTCTCTTTTCTATACCGGGTGTCATTCTAAATTTTCAGAAATCGGCCGCGTTACGTTTGAAGTGGAGATTTTGAGCGTTAATAACTCAGCCATTTCTCGTTGAATTTTCAAAATTTTGGCTCCAATCGATTGGAAATCTTTACACCAATTATGCCCAATATTAACATTTGCTGATTTTCAATAACAAACTATTGAAAAATTGGGAAAAGTGAACCCATGTTTATTCCAGCCAATCACGATCGAGCACATTTTGGAGGCTCCCGTCGAATATAAAAGCTACTGCTTCTTCGCATCTTCCCTCATTTGTCTTTGTCGTCTCGAGGTGAACGCATCGAACGAGAGCTGTCCACTTTCTTCGTTTGCGTTTTCGCTCATTCTTCTTTGACGGCCGTGTCGGCTCGGTGTCGGTGATTTCGGCAAGGGTGCTGTTGAACATTCACCTTCTAACCGTCTAACGCGGCAGACCAAGGAAGTGTTTCAACATCAGATTGATCGACGGTGGTGGCAGAGGCAGCAGCAAAATCCGGAATCGCACCCACGGCATCAAGCGGCGGGCCAATTTTCGACGGCTTCCAGCAAACAGCATGGAGAAATCCAACACGCATTGCGTGGCATGATGAATTGATTTCAATTTCTTCCAAAACCGTCCATAATTCAAACGGTTCTCTTCAGGACCATCGAAAATGCTTCTTAGAGAGTTAATTGGATGAATTTCCTGCATCGACCGAGAAAGTGTAGTGAAAACAAATAGTGAAAGATTGAATTCTTGGTGGTGGTTCAGCAACAGTGACGGCGATCACTAATCTCATCCACGGCAGCAAGCGGCGGGCGAATTTTCGACGGCGTTCAGCATTCAGCACGGGGAAATCTAACACGCATTGCGTGGCATGATACATTCATGTCAATTTTCTATCTGTAATCCTTCATTATTCAAACGGTTCTTTTCAGGACCATAGAAAATTATTCCTCAAGAGTTGTGAATCACATAATTATTTCATTCCATCGCTCGGTAAAAGTGTGGTGCAACCGAAAAGTGAAAAATTGTATGCTGGTGGCCCCGCAACAATAATGATGCCGGTCACTAATGGTTCCATCAGGAATTTAGCACCGCTTGATCCTATCCAGACCATTTTTCGTGAAACATTGTTTAATTAAACCATTTATTCGTTAAATGAAAATTTTCTCATTTCTCGGTTGATTAACCGATTCAAGCGTCTGGTGCATGCGGGGCGGGACATGCAAACGAAATAAACTGGAAAGCCAGCCGAATGGGAGGAGCTTCATCTGCCAATCTAGGGACATAAAAGCTGTTCCCTCTGATTTCTTTCGTCAATTTCGTTGAATCAGTCAGGCAGGGTGGATGTCACCTCCATAGCTGAGCAGTGGCACATCAACCCAGCCGCAACTCTCGGCTATCGTGCGGATAGCACCAGGAATCTCATCCATGGGAGAAAGCGGCGTACCAGTTTTCGGTGGCATCCTGTATTTAGCAAGGAGAAAAGCAACACGCATTGCGTGACATGATGTCATGCCATTTCGTTCCTAAAATCGTCAAATAATCAAACGGTCCTTTTCAGGACCACCAAAAAAAATCCTCAAGAGTTGTAAATCAGATAATTTCATTCCATCAATCGAGAAAAGTGTGGTTCAATCGAAAACTGAAAGATTGAATTCCGGCCATTAATCGTTCCACCCAGAATTTAGCAACGCATTGTCCTATCAGAACATTTTTGCCTTTCTCGTACACTAAGTGTACTGGAAAGGCTATATGTTCACTCCAAAAATGACTTTTTGATAGGAGGCCCGGAGATTCGAGTCACATATACCAATCAACTCAGCTCGACGAATTGAGGTGATGTCTGTGTGTGTGTATGTGTGTGTGTATGTGTGTGTGTATGTGTACAAACGAACTCACGTCACTTTTCGGCAGTAAATCTCAACCGATTTTAATGACCGACGATTCATTCGACGCGGAATCTGGTCCCATTGTTTGGTATTGAAAATGGTTCGGATCGGTCCAGCCGTTCCGGAATTATGGCCATTTAGGCGTTCCGGATCGGTACCCCAGGAAGGAGCTAGATAAGAAAATGCAACAAACCCACGCATGCGACACATCAAACCACGGCATTTTCGATAATATGGTGAACGGTTAGCAAGAAAATAGTCTCAGACCATATCTGAACCGGTAATGTTCCGGAACCGGTTCCGAAGGTCCCACCAGAAGTGGCCAAATATAAAAGTGAACCAAACCCATACATGCGACTCATCAAATCGCAGCTTTTTCAATAACCTGATGAACGGTTAACATGAAAATAGTCTCAGATCATATCTGAACCGGTAGTGTTCTTGAACCGGTTCCGGGCGTCCAGCCGGAAGTGGACAAATATAAAAATGAAACAAACCCATGAAAGCGACACGTCAAATCGCGCCTTTTGCGATAACCTTATGAACGGTTAGCAAGAAAATGGTCTCAGATCACATAAGAAACTACCGGTGTTCCAAAACCGGTTCCGGAGGTCCCACCGGAAGTGGCCAAATATAACAGTGAAGCAAACCCAGGCATGCGACACATCAAGTTGCGGCTTTTTCAATAACTTGATGAATGATAAGCAAGAAAATAGTCTCAGACAACCTAAGATTCTACCGGTAGTGTTCAGGAATCGGTTCCGTATGCCCCGCCAGATGTGGCCAAATATAAAAGTGAAGCGAACCCATGCATGCGACACTTTAAATCACGGCTCCTTAGGCGATTTGATGTTAGTAAAAAATAGTTTTAGACCATATTTGAGACAACCGGTGGTGTTCCGCAACCGGTTCCGGGTTCCCTCCGGAAGAGACCAAATATTATTTTTTTTGTCTTTATTAACGAGATTTTAAACTCGAAGCTAGTTCATCTCGGGACCCTTCCCTTCCGAAGGAAGAACCTACATTTTGTTAATATGTCGGGAGTGGGATTCGATCCCAGGCCCTTGGCATGATAGTCTTGTGTTCTAACCATCAAACCAGGCCCGCTCCACCGCCAAATATTTAAGTGAACCAAACACATGCATGCGACACATCAAATCGCGGCTCCTTAGGTAACCTGATGAACGGTTAGCAAGAAAATAGTCTCAGACCACATAAGAAACTACCGGTAGTATTCCAAAACTAGCGTTGGGTGCTTCGTCGGAATTCAAAAGTGAGAAAAATTAAAGCAAGCGATAGATATCTTGACAAAACTAAGACGATCTCATTCAATCACACCATTTCAGATACCTGAGATGTAATAATGCAGAAGGATGGGTCAACGTTGAATGGGAAAATTAAAATTTAATCGTAATAACTCCGAACAAACTTTTTCAATTCTCTTTCGCGTCTAAAATGACTGCATAAAATTTTTGTGCGACTGGTTGCTCCCTCACGCACTGTAATGTGGTTGAAAGTTGAATGGGATTCAGTATGAAAAATTTCAGTTACTTGCATGTTTTTGTCAAATTTTACATGCATGATAATAAAATACAGCGTGTGTAGAAGTGTGTGGAAAATTCTTTGTCGAAAATCGTTAAGGTATCTGTGTTTGTGAAAAAGTTGTATCGTCTTGGTGTTGATCGGCCTCCAGTGATAGTGAAGGAGGTCATGCTGTCAACTGAGAGGTCTGATATATTCCAGCTCTGCCTATACGTTGAACATAACGTCGGAATATGTGCCATCAATAAGTTTAAAGTCAATTCAATGATGCAATGATGGCTCTGATAAAATTCTAAGTAAAGTATTCTTCATGATTCACATTTCAGCTCACGTCAACGGAAACGTCATGAGAAACGTCGACGAGAAAGGCACTATCACCACTAGGTGGATCAATCCGGGTTTTTCGTAAAATATTGGGGAGCGTCCATAAATTACGTCACGTTTAAAGGGAGGAGGGGGGTCAGCAAAGTGTGACGAGCCATATAAAAAATCAGAGGTCCCATACAAAAAGTGTGACACAGGGATGAGGAGGGGTTGAAAATGACTAATTTTTGTGTTCCGTAATTTAAGGACGATCCCTTGTTTAATTCTAGCATTTTTCGAATTAAAATGATCTAAATCTTTTTATATTTTGGTTACTTTATTTGTTAGATGAAAATTTCTTTCATTTCTTGGTTGAAAATCGTTTGAAGCGTCCGAAGCATGCGGGGCGGGTCATGCAATCGAAATGAACTGGAAAGCCAGCCGAATGGGAGGAGCTTCATCTGCCAATCAAGGGACATAAAAGCTGTTCCCTCTGATTTCTTTCGTCATTTTCGTTGGATCAGTCAGGGAGGGTGGAGGTGGATATCACGTCCACGGCTGCGCAACAGCACGTCAACTGCGACGAGTGATAACACCAGGAATCTCATCCACTGATCACGGCTGCGGTGGGCCCGGCAATGGAAGTTACCTCCGGAGCTGGGTAGCTACGCACCAACCCAGCGACGACTCTCGACTATCTATCTGATAGAACCAGGAATCTCATTCACGGCAGCAGGCGGCGGCATTCAGTGCGGATAATTTTCAATTGTCTTTCTAAAATCTACCGTTATTTGAACGGACCTTTTCAGGACCAGAGAAAATTATTCCTAAAGAGTTATAAACCGGATAATTTTCGGATATATTCCATCGATCGGTAAAAGTGTAGTGCATTCGAAAAGTGAATGGTTGAATGCTTGGTGGCTCAGCAACAGCAAAATCGATCACTAATCTTTCTACACGAAATTTAGCAACGCATTATCTTATTCGGACAATTGTGCCTGGAACATTGTTTCATTCTAATATTTATCGAATTTAAATGATCTTAACTATTCTATACTTCAATTAGTTTATCAGTTCGATTAGAAATTGTCTCAAAGAACGGTTAATTAGTCGTTTGAAGCGTCTGACACAATGTGGGCGGGTCATGCAAACGGAATAAACTGGAAAGACCGCCGAATGGGAGGAGCTTCATCTGCTAATCTAGAGGCATAACAGCTGTTTCCTCTGTTATCTTTCGTTATACTCCTTGGATCAGTCAAGGAGAAGGGGGATGTCACCTCCCAGCTAGGCAGCAGCACACTAACTCAGCGATGACTCTCGGCTATCGTGGTGGCAGCAGGAATTTCATCCACGACAGCAAACGGCCGCATTCAGTATGGGTAAAATCGCGTTGCGTGATGAATTCATGCAATGTCTTGCCAAAATCTTCCCTTTTTTAAACGGTCTTTTCCAGGATCAGCGAAAATGATTCCTCAAGAGTTATGATTCGGACAATTAAAAGCGACAGACTGAAAGCTTGGTAGTTCAGCAATTGTGAAGTCGACCACTTATATGTTCTTCCCGGATGAAAACAACGTATTGTCGAAAGAGTTTCACGTTAAACTTTAGTTGAAAAGATCTATCTAACGCCGTTCAATTATCTAATAATTTTATCCGCTCGATGAAAATTCTCTCGTAGAACAGGAGAGACGAACCAGCCAAGGGCTGAAAGTCTCTATAATAAAGACAAATCAATCAATCGTAGAACAGTAATTTGACCATTTCTCTTCAAAACGAAATAACTCTTGAACTAGTCAACATCTTTCCAAGTAACCGAACCAGCTGAATAACAGCTTCTTGAGCTAAAGTTAGCTTAAGAATGATTTGTTTTACTCTTATACAGCAAAAATGTTAGTTGGGTTATGAATGCGTTCAGCGAAAGCGATCACACAACAACTTTACTAAACACATCAGTCCACCATTTGTATTATCATAACAACAAACATTGTATTATGGAAATATAAAAGTCGGAATCTCGTTCCAGCCTTTGTCCTACGTCAACATTGCGGTTATGTCTCAGACATTACCCACTCCTAGTTTTTTCTCTTCTGCTTTGTTGGTATCGACTGAAATGAGAAAATTGAGGTCGGTGTGGATCACCGTTTTTGTGGTTGCCAATAATGATTTGAAATCCTACCTTTAGATACAAGAGGTTTGATAAGTCTAACCATTTATGATTCCATGCTGTGATAGTATTTAGTTTTAATATAAATGTAAACACAATGAAATGCTAGATGAAACAATAGTGGAAATCTTCTCCGACGTCAAGCATAATAAGAAGTAACTCTGCTTGTTATATATAATTCGCCATGCATTTTATTGCTGTATCAATACAATACACTTATTCTTGTTCTACTTCTTCGCAACTCCCGTCTTTTGGACTCAACCTGCTACTTAGCTTGTAATTGTAAAGCAAATAGCTAAGTGGTTTCTATGATCAATGAATCATTTTCGCATTCTTATATCGTATATGCATGCTAAGATACCCATAGCCTTGGATAACAACGATAATTTATGTAAAGTTTATGTACTGATCAAGAAACGAGCTCAGACACCATCGGTATATTCTTGATGAATACCCGACCTTTTACTGAGTCAGTTATGTTCACATCTTTCATTATTATATTTGTTTACATTATTTTCTTTCTCTGCAAATCTTTTACCACATCCATGTTATAACTTTTGTCACTGAGGACAAAATGAAAACCAGAATGTTGATACAAAACCATCTTGTACAACTTTGGCTATACTGAACCATAAACTCATTTCAAAATAATCCTGGCCACACTGCCAACCCCGAACGAGTGGGACAAGCTGCCTCTCCGAGAGAGCTAAAACGTGCTTTTTCAACGGCAGCACGTGGTAATTTCAAATTTTCAACGGACGAGCTTGACCTCAGACCTTAAAGGCATAATGGACACCCTAAGCAAATGACTATGTTAGGCCGCTTTTCTTGGTAGATCAATCATAATTGAATCAAAATTGGGGTTGGATCTCTCAACGAAGCGTATTTTTTACGAATTGGAATCTACTTTGTAAATTGCTTCAGAAATACTGATAAACGCCTAAAAGTATGCAACGCTTTTGTATTTTAACACTGTTGAAACTACCATGTTGATAAAATGTTTATTTAAATTTATAAAACCCGTCAATTAATGAGATCTGTTTATTTGACAGCTCGAAATGACGTTTAGGATCATTCTATCAGTTGAAATGGAAAGATTGCAAATTTAGTACGATTTTGATGGTGTAAATCCAAAGAGCAGAATTTTTATGCTCTCTGTACGGACAGCCTGGAGTTTGAAGTCCTTAGAAGCATTTAAGGCGTAATTTTCATATACATTCAAGCCATGTATTTATGTATTTTTATATTTATATATATTTATGTATTTAAGCCATAATCCTTACGAATACGGGCAAGACATTATAAAATTGACGAAAAAATATTTTTGGCCACCTGTTTGTATGGAGCCGCCCCATAGTGCAGCGTTTTTGGGCTGAATGGGCAGTGGCAACTATATTGCCACCTAGATTTTTGAGAGTTTCTTTCAAACAAAAATTGTTTTGCACATGTAATCCATGAGTATGATCATTTCCGATATAGTATGCGTTGATTGCTCTTCTAGTTTTCTTAATCCTTTAAAAGCTAGCATTTTTGGTGTTCGGCAAAAACATGTATTTTTATTAGCGTATATACAACTTTGTAGAAGACTCAAAAAAATGTAAAAAATCTTGTTCAAAAGTTGTGACAAAAAATATGATTTCTGGGGGTCATGCACAAGCAACGTAATATATCTCGTGATGTATTAGAAATAGGACAATGTCGCCTTCGACATAGTTGTTAAAAATTGCATTTTACAAGACGTCAAACGTCTTTGGGTTTGTCCATAAACTACGTAGACTCTTAGGGGGGGACGGGGGGGTCTGGCCAAAGTCTACGCTTCATACAAATTTAGAAAATTTTGTATGAACAAAAGTCTACGAGGGGGGAGGGGGGGGGGTCTCAGATGGCCGAAAAAAGTCTACGTAGTTTATGGACAGCGCCTTTCTGCATTTTTTGATTTTTGCCTTTCTCGTACACCAAGGTGTACCGAAAGGCTATATGTTCACTCCAAAAACGAAAATTTGATAGAGCCTCCGGAGAGGTCAAGTGTTATATACCAATCGACTCAGCTCGACGAGTTGAGATGATGTCTGTGTGTGTGTGTGTGTGTGTATGTATGTGTGTGCGTATGTGTGTGTGTGTGTGTGTACAAAAAAGGTCACCTAACTTTTAGATAGTAAACATCAACCGATTTTAACGACCGACGATTCATTCGACGCGGAATCTGGTCCCATTGTTTCCTATTGAAAATGGTTCGGATCGGTCCAGCCGTTCCGGAGTTATGGCCATTTAGGTGTTCCGGATCTGTACCCCAGGAAGGGGCTGGATATGAAAATGCAACAAACCCATGCATGCGACCCATCAAACCACGGCATTTTCGATTATCTGATGAACGGGAAATAGGAAAATAGTCTTAAACTATGCCTGAACCGGTAGTGTCCCGGAACCGGTTCCGGGTGTCCTTCCGGAAGTGGCCAAATATAAAAGCGAACATAACCCATGCATGTGACACATCAAAGAGCGGCTTTTTCGATAACCAGTTGAATGGTAAGCAGGAAAATATTTTCATACCATATTTGAACCGGTAGTGTTCCGGAACCGGTTCCGGTTGTCGTGCCGGAAGTGGCCAATTACAAAATTGAACCAAACCCACACATCAAAGAGCGGCTTTTTCGATAACCAGATGAATGGTTTGCAGGAAAATATTTTCATACCGTATTTGAACCGGTTGTGTTCCGGAACCGGTTCCAGGTGTCGTGCCGGAAGTGGCCAATTAAAAAAGTGAACCAAACCCATGCATGCGACGCATCAAAGAGCGGCTTTATCGATAACCAGATGAACGGTAAGCAGGAAAATACCTTATCTGAACCGGTTGTGTTCCGGAACCGGTTCCGGGTGTCCTGTCTGAAGTGGCCAAATATAAAAGTAAACATAACCCATGCATGTGAAACATCAAAGAGCGGCTTTTTCGATAACCAGTTGAATGGTAAGCAGGAAAGTAGCTTCAGACCATATTTGAACCGGTAGTGTTCCGGAACCGGTTCCGGGTGTCCTTCCGGAAGTGGCCAAATATAAAAGTGAACATAACCCATTCATGTGACACATCAAAAAGCGGCTTTTTCGATAACCAGTTGAATGCTAAGCAGGAATGTAGTTTCAGACCATATTTGAACCGGTAGTGTTCCGGAACCGGTTCCGGTTGTCGTGCCGGAAGTGGCCAATTAAAAAATTGAACCAAACCCACACATCAAAGAGCGGCTTTTTCGATAGCCAAATGAATGGTTTGCAGGAAAATAGTTTCATACCGTATTTGAACCGGTAGTGTTCCGGAACCGGTTCCAGGTGGTCAATTTAAAAAGTGAACCAAACCCATGCATGCGACGCATCAAAGAGCGGCTTTATCGATAACCAGATGAACGGTAAGCAGGAAAATACCTTATCTGAACCGGGTGTTTTCCGGAACCGGTTCCGGGTGTCCTGTCTGAAGTGGCCAAATATAAAAGTGAACATAACCCATGCATATGACACATCAAAGAACGGCTTTTTCGATAACCAGTTGAATGGTAAGCAGGAAAGTAGTTTCAGACCATATTTGGACCGGTAGTGTTCCGGAACCGGTTCCGGGTGTCCCGCCGGAAGTGGCCAATTAAAAAAGTGAACCAGACCCAAGCATGCAATGCATCAAAGAGCGGCATTTTCGATAACCAGATGAACGGTAAGCAGGAAAATACCTTATCTGAACCGGTTGTGTTCCGAAACCGGTTCCAGGTATCCCGTGACCGATTAAAAAACTGAACCAAACTTATGCATGTGACACACCAGATAGCGGCTTTATCGATAACCAGATGAACGGTAAGCAGGAAAATACCTTATCTGAACCGGTTGTGTTCCGGAACCGGTTCCAGGTGTCCTGCCAGAAGTGGCCAAATATAAAAGTGAACATAACCTATGCATGTGACACACCAAATAGCGGCTTTATCGATAACCAGATGATGGGTAAGCAGGAAAATAGTTTCAGACTATATCTGAACCGCTTATATATTAAACTGACGAAGTTGTAGGGGTGAATCCAACTGAATGCGTCTGACGATGACCGAAGAATAGTAGGTCGTAACGCGTAACGCTTAACAAGCTGTTTCCGATATTTGTCACCGATAATTACCAATCAATCCACAAATAATATACCTGAACCGGTTGTGCTCCGGAACCGGTTCCAGGTGTCCCGCCGGAAGGGGCCAGTTAAAAAAGTGAATCAAACCCATGCATATGAAACATCAAATCATCAAAAATGTTGGATAACCAGATGAACGGGCAGCAAGAAAATAGTCTCTGACCACACCTAAGATTAGCAACAGTGTTGCAGAATCAGAATTGGATTCATCGCTGAAATTACGAAGGTGAACAAAATCAATGCAAGCGATAAATATGCGTAAAAGAGCAAAATCTTGATAAAAATTAAAGCGATCTTGTCAAATCACACCATTTTAGATTCCTGAGACGTAATTATACAGTAGGACGAATCAACGTTGTATGGGGAAATTTTAATTTCATAGCATCAATCCCCTTTTGCGGTTGAAATTACTACACACAATTTTGATGCAACTGATTCAGCCCTCGAGCTCTGTAAAACGGTTGAAATTTGAATGGGTTTTATTATGATAAATTTTACTAGCTTGCATTTTTTTTTTTGTCAAATTTTACATAAATCTTATAACCAACGATAATAAAATAAAGGCTAAAGTGTGCAGAAAAAAAAATTGCCGAAATATCTTGATACTGATCGGCATCCAGTGCTAGTGAAGGTGGTCAAGCAGTCAACTGAGAGGTTTGATATTTTTCAGCTCTGCTTATACGTTTAACATAATACATAACTTCAGAATATGAGCCAAATATAAAGTATCCAAATTCGATTATGGCTTTGATATAATTGTTGCTTTTCTGAATAAGGCTGACACAAATTTTGATTTTCTCTTTAGTCAAGAGGGGCCCCCCTTGGAAATTTTACTGGGAATTCATCATTTTGAATAAAGGCACAAATAAATAGGGGAGATCGGGGCATAATGGATACCCGGGGCGAAATAGACACCCCTATTTTTGCCGAAACCGTTGACTTTTATGCTAGACTTTTAATGCATAAGTGTAAAGGAACAAGTCAACGTTCTATTTTTCAAAAGTAACATTCATATGCCTGCAAAGTAACCTAAATATCATTGAAATATATTTTTTATATGGTGAAATTCTTATAATTTCAACGCAGCAGCAAATAAGGTATTACGAGTGTTTGAGTGTGTCCACCATAAAAACCATTGAATTGCTACCTTATCTGCAAGTATACGTAGATTTGGCAATGGATAAAATATTTTATTTGTGATAAGAATTTACTCAAAATAGAAATTTCAATGTTGTAGGCGATTTGGGGCGAAATGAACACTGGTAATTACGAATGGATGTACGCGCATTGCATACTCTTATGCGTTTAAGAGTGTTTGGAAAAAAAATCAATTGGATTATTTTAGCCTAAAGTTTATTTAATTAATTTTTTTTTTTTTTTTTTGTCTGTATTAACGAGATTTTTAGCCCTAGGCTAGTTCATCTCGGGACCCACGCTTTACTTCCCTTCCGAAGGAAGAACTCACATTATGTGAGTATGTCGGGAGTGGGATTCGATCCCAGGTCCTCGGCGTGATAGTCTTGTGTTCTAACCACCACACCAGGTCCGCTCCCTCTTATTATTAAATTAATTTTGATGTTTTGTAAACTCGTCTAAGATGGAGTATTTTATTTGTGGTATCGATCTCCGTGGGCAAATTACTTAACTGATCGATGTAATCAAAGAATTAGCATAAAATATGCAGGGGTGTCCATTTCGCCCCGTACCTTCTCTGCCAGCCCTAAAAAACACACGATTTACAGTTCATTATTTCTTCACAATTTTTTTTTTTTTTTTTTTTGTCTGTATTAACGAGATTTTTAACCCTAGGCTAGTTCATCTCGGGACCCACGTTTTACTTCCCTTCCGAAAGAAGAACCCACATTTTGTGAGTATGTCGGGAGTGGGATTCGATCCCAGGTCCTCGGCGTGATAGTCAAGTGTTCTAACCACCACACCAGGTCCGCTCCACAATAAAGAGATTCTACCTGCTGTAAATGATTGAAATACGTAGAAACAAACTAAAGTTGTAAGCCAACTAATAATATGTTAAATTTTTCTCTGTTATACAGGCCAAACGTACTCATTTGCTTAGGGTGTCCATTATGCCCCTAATTCCCCTTAATCAATAAATTTTTAAATTTTAAAGTGAAATTAGAATCCTCCAGAAAATTTCTTACCAAATCCGCTTAGCTTAATTGCCTGGGTATTTTTTCATCAAATACATTAATTATTTATCAACTCTACTCCCCCATTGATAAGTCAACGAGCACTATGACAAAAGAAGAAAATGAAATTTGTTCCATTCTAGAGTATTCTCAGAATTCAGGAACTCTTCGGCTTATAGCTCTTGAGTACATATTCGACGAGAAAGGCACTATCACCACTAGGTGGATTAGTCTGGGTTTTTTTTTTTTATATCACTACTAGGTGGGTTGATCACCCAACCGCTCATGTTAGAAGATGCGCTTTGTCTTATGTAGAAACTTCTCCGAAGAAACTATATAACAAAAATTGACGATTAAAAAGTTAGAACTTAATTAACCCTAAAAGGGATACCTTGGGTCCATTGGACCCCAGGCGCCTTTCAGAGCTCGTCTTTGACGGAACACACTTAGCGAGGTGACGAAACTGAGGCCATGAAGGTATCCCTTTTAGGGTTAATAATTGAAAAAGAACACGAAATAGGCAAATAAAAAAATGTGCAATGGGAAACAAAAATGCACAGGGGTTGGACAAAAAGGGAAATTTTTTCAACAATTCATTTTTGTTCAATGATTCATACTTTGGTAGTGCATTGATTAAAAGTTTAAATGTTACTGATTGTAATTCAACTATTCAAGACATATCGGTGAAAATTCGAGCATGATTGGTCAAGCCTTTTCTGAGTTAAGGCGATTCTAGTAAAAAGTGAATTTGAGGACAACCTGTTTTCAAATGTTTATTACCCAAATAATAGTAAGCCGCAGTGAATTTTAACAAGCCTGCCTTGACAATAACGCAATTATTGAGTTTCCTCAGTAGCGTATATGCTACGAGATCCCACAAAAGTGATGAAAAGACTCCGCAAAGTCTCAGCTTCCGAATCGCTACCGAATGTCTAGAAAAGATATCGATTCTTAAGAATTTTAATGAATCTAATTGGTGATCAATATAGGTAGCCCATGATTCCGTGTAGAAAACGCTGATGCATGTTTGAAACATCTAACGAGATATATTCACAATACACTCTAATTTCCATCCACAAGTTTTGTTATTCGTATATGTAATTACTTACCTTAACCACAGACGTAACACTGATAAAATTTCCATCGCCTATGGTTTTAACAATCATTTTAAATCACAATATCGTTTCACACGAGGTTTCACACTAGCGCCTGCAGTAGCTGTTGACGATATTGCGATGCTCAGTGCTTTGCGCAATACTTCGTAATTACAGTCAACTTTCGTTCGTTAGGCTACGTTTAGGTGGGCTTCGTGTCGAGATTGGTAGCCCTGCTTTTCTATAGTTAGAGGTTATTTGACTGCTGAAAACTCAGTCTTTCATTGTCTGGGCTAAGAGCTTAGTGCAACGATCGAAAGTTGACTGTATAGGGTATCGGGATGCTTCGTTGGCATAGTCCCCTCGTTCGGCCTATCTTAACGTTAACCAAAAACTCAAACAAGCACGCATAACTGGAGATCGGAAAAGCTATGCGCCAAACAACTGTAACATTTCGTTTCAATTTTAACACTTTGGAGCATTAAAATTTAATGAAAATGTCGCTTTGTTTAGCTTTTGTAGACGCCATGATTCTTCGGCTTAGTGGGTAGTCTATACACATCATCATAAATGGCATGATTCTGGATCATTTTGAATTGACTTTTCGATAACTGAACATTTTATGCGACGGTCAAAGACGCTATTTTCAACTTGTATATTTGTTTTCAACGAAAAATAACTATTTTACAAATTAAATGTGGGCCGAATATTGAGGACATTTTTTTCACTATGTACCCAAATCTTGGCCCATCAGTAAAGTGATGTCAACAACACCGAAAAAGAGACGTCAACAGCATTGCTTGCGAATGAACCAGAAAGAACGAACAGGAAGAAAGATTTTGCGTGTGGTGATTGTAAAAATATAACACAATAATACACAGCAAAAAAATTCTTGTGATATCACATCATTTTCGCTGCACATCAGTCGCGTCGTAAAAGTGATGTAAACAATTACATCATTTTCAAGCAACAAATTAGCCGCCGTAGCTTAAGAGTGGGTCTAGCAATCGCTAGAACCGGATCTATAGATGATTCATATATAAGTAAAATATTGGCATGGATTCGTACACTGATCCGTAGATTGTGAGGCATATCCCTTTCCTCTCGGCTATTTCACCGAGTTAGAAGGAAAGTGATAAATATGATACTGCTTCTAGGTATCTGCTGGAATGGGTTTGTTGATACTTTCCGGTGCCAAACAGGTGTGCATGGTGAGTGTGATAATTGTTGGAAAACGTTGTAACCAAGTGAAATTACGGTCAAAAATGAATACATCACCAGAAATTACGCGCCTGGATATTACAAAATTATTTGCTGTGTAGGGTTGCGTTGTTTTCGTTACTAAATTAAGAAAGAACTTTAGTTTAAGTGATTTATTTATAGTTATGTAAAAATTTGGCTCCGAAAATATAATTTAAGAGCTAGATTGGTGAACAATCAGTGATAATACTTCAGTAGAAATATTAAAAAATAAGAGAAAACGTGGTTTTAGCGCTTGGAGAGCAATAGGCCAATGTTGTATCCACTAATATGCCAATTTTTGTACCGTAATCCGGGGTCAAATTGATCACTTTAAAACAGCTTTTGCAGATAACATCAGTGCCAATCCAAATATTGTCAAAAGAATTTCTGTAAAACCAGTACCCAGTGGATCTCCATGGAACCATGCGACAGTATTTTGTTCAACAAATTTAAACTTTAAGTTAAATAACTCCAAATATCAAAAAAATTAGAAAGGTTACTTTGGGGCGAAATTGATCAGTATACAATTAGGCATCGGTTGGAAACGAAAATTTCCTTCTCCGCTTAATTTTGCTCTTCTAAAGCCAAATAACGCGTTTAGGGGGATTAGGGGCATAATGGACACCCGGGGCGAAATGGACACCCCTGTTTTTGGCGAAACCGTTGACTTTTATGTTAAACTTTTAATGCGTAAGTGTAAAGGAACAAGTCATGGTTCTATTTTACAAAAGAATCATTTATATTGTTCCAAAATAACCAAAATACCATTGAAATTGAAATATATTTTTCATATGGTGATATTCTTATAATTTCGAAGCAGGAGCAAATAAGGCATTACGAGTGTTGGAGTATGTCCACCATTAAAACAAGTGAATTGTTACCTTATTTACATGTATACGGAGATTTAGCAATGGATGAAGTGCTGTAGTTTGGATCAGAATTTACTTAAAATAGCAATTTTAATGTTGTAGTCGATTCGGGGCGAAATGAACACCGGCAATAACGAATGGATGTATGCGCATTGCATACTGTTAGGCGTTTTAAAGAGTTTGGAAAAATCAATCCGATTATTTTAGCCTAAAGTTTATTTAATTAACTTTTATGTTATGTAAACTCGTCCAAGATGGAGTATTATATCTGTGGCATTGATCTCCGTAGGTAGATTACTTAACTGATCGATGTAATCAAAGAATTAGCATATAATATGCAGGGGTGTCCATTATGCCCCGATGGGTGTCCACTTCGCCCCGTACCTTTCTAGCCAGCCCTAAAAAATACACGATATAAAAATCGTTATTTCTTCACAATAAAGACATTCTACCTGCTGTAAATGATTGAAATACGTGGAAAACAAGTTAAAGTTGTAAGCCAACTGATAATATGTTAAGTTTTTCTTCGTTATACAGGTCTAACTCACTCATTTGCTTAGGGTGTCCATTATGCCCCTAATCCCCCTACAATCTTACAACTAGTGAATTTAATACTTTAAATGCAAAATAAAATTTTGAAATTTCCTCCTTAAACGCCTTAAGGTAGGCAATTTTATTTGAAATACAGGGGATGGCCAAAATGTTTGGGATAGGCAACTTTTTTTTCTCTCACAAAAAATTCAACATGCAATAACTTTTCATAGAGTGCATCAAAAAATCTCAAATTTTGCCTGTTTGTCAACCTATTATATGTGCATCATTGGTACAAATTTGGGTTCGATTGAATAATTTTTCGCGAAGTTAGAACCGTTTGGGTAAAACACTATTTTTTAGACAACTCATTTTTGAGCAGTCATATCTCGGACCCCAGTGAACCGAATTGAATAAAAATTTGAACGTACACTAACAATATGTAAATGCTTCACAAACTATTAAAACATAGGTACTTTTTGAACGGGGAAAAAAGTTATCATGGATTGACACTTTTTGGATTTTTCTCGAAAAAATGTAATTTTTTTACATCAATGTCAATAAATTTTGGTGTTGATATCCAAAGATTTTCCACTTCTGTTCTCAAACTATCTCTAATCAGATAGCTTAGAGCCTATTTAGATTGAAGGAAGACCACATTTAATAATTTTTGTGTGGTATTGTAAGTTTGACTTATTTTCCTCTATGTGGGTAAACATTTCAACCCGGTATAACTTAATTCGCCGTGAGAAAATATTACATTTTATAACGTCGTATTAAGTATCAATATATTGTTGATAAACGTTAAAAAATTCATTCAATTTGGTTCGCTGGTTTCCGAGATATGACAGCTCAAAAATGAGTTGTCTAAAAAATAGTGTTTTACCCGAACGGTTCTAACTTCGCGAAAAATCAATCAATCGAGCCCAAATTTGTACCAATGATGCACATATAATAGGTTGACAAACAGTCAAAATTTGAGATTTTTTGATGCACTCTATGAAAAGTTACAGCATGTTGAATTTTTTTGTGGGAGAAAAAAAGTTGCCTATCCCAAACATTTTGGCCATCTCCTGTAAGTGATTTCTATCACAATAAATGACTTTTTCATCCTAAAATGAACTATTTTTTAACTATATCATGTTCTGATTAGCTACATAACTTCCCAACCAAGACTCCACAAAAATGTTAAAACAGACAATTAACGGGAAGTCCTATTAGCAATAGATTGTTTAGTAGCAATGATTTAAACTAAATGGGAAATACATTGCAAATCCCTAATAAAATGTGGCAAAACTAACTTTTTTTCTGAAAAAAATGAGTCTACACTCATCTCTAGATATCTACGAACTAGATTACGTAAAAAGTTTAAGATCATAACGACGCTTAAAAGTTCCTAGTATGGAATTACAATGTAGTACCCGAATGATCAATTTCACCCCGCTGATCAATTTGACCCCGGTTTACGGTACCGTAGACCAACGTTGCATACCATCGCATCGAATCTTTTCAACGTAATTAATTAAGTTCTTGAATATTTATGCTAGTTTTCTTCCAATTGGAGAAACATGCACTGCCTAGAGTGCGTGATAGGGTCAACACATCATTTCTAGTACTATTAATTCACGAGTTATGGTCAAAATTGTCAAGGCGGCTGGCATATTAGGCCAAGGAATGGTACACATACCCTATCTAGATTTCAACAAGAAGCATGAAGCCCGATACCAAAACAGTACAAAGAAGACCCAAAGGCTCCATTCTACAAAGCGTTCAAGTGTTGTACCAAACGACAAATGCTTCTTCAGTTCCACGCGCATCAAAATTCTTCGTATATACCCAATATTCGTAATATTATATAATACAGGCGTAACTATTTGGTATGAACAAGGAATCAGAAACAATGCCGACTTGCCGCCCAATAATAATTATTCGCTTATTGATGTCACCTCTGAGTGCTGTATGACCCAGTACTGTACTGCGTGATACAAGAAATTCCGCTAGTGAAGGCATTAAGATATTCAAGCGTAATCAATGGATTGTTGCCACATTACTCATGCGGTGTAACATACTACAGGTCCATAAAGCATTGCTCTGTAAAGAACTAGTTTCCAAAGATGGACTCCCAAGTAACAATTTCATTGCTGATTGGTTTTGTTTGATTTTTATTAGGTTTTTATTACAGCAATAATTAAAACTCGCAGTTTTATGACTGCTTTTATGAAAACCATTGATAAAATGTTTTATAGTTTACTTGAAGATATTCATAAAGACAGATTTTAAGAGTAAACAAAACTTTCCGATTTGTAAACCTTCTGGTAATCATTATTACCACAATAAAACTGCTAAAACTCAACAGATGGCGATCCGTTCGATTAGTAACGACATCTGTTGGTGGAAAAGCAGAACTACGACATTTCTAGGTTTATTGCGGTCATCATAAAAGTAAACTTGCTTTCGTTTTATTTTCGCTGATTATAGTTGTCGCCATATTGAAGAATTAGCTAACGTGAATGAAAAATAGTTAATTTTGCTCAAATTAGCAATGAATTGATAGTTTGCCACCATTTCCATAACATGCTCATATTAATAAACTCTCTCTGCTGAGTTTTCTTGTGAATCGAGATAGTTTTACTAAATAAAGGAATTGATTTATTTCATTCCAAGATGATAATATTCACTATTTTTGAAGCGCATTATTTGTATGATTCTGCCACCCCAATATTCACGATAAAATTGAATGCGCATAAGCCTACCAACACAATAACAACTAAAATATTACTTTTAAATTACCGCTTCTACTTACGAATGATGTATCGTCCTGAACTTTACGTACCATCGAAGAAGCTTCTCTGCATCTTGAGCTAGAGACGAACCAGCCAAGGGCTGAAAGTCTCTCTAATAAAGACAAATCAATCAATCAATGCATCTTGAGCTGTCATAGTTTTTGTTGAAAAAAAAAAACAACAACAATCAAGAATGGGAAATTTTTCTACTAGGTTTTAAAACGGTTTTATTGCTACTCTTAATGCGGTTTGCAAAACCTCTCCGAGAGTAGTCCACTTAGCCGGAAGATGCTCTTAAAGAGGTTATCAAGAGGTTTTGATGTATAAATCAGTTTTATTGCGAGTTTTATAAAATTGGTCATGAAGATCTCTTGTAGAGCCGAACAAAACTTAAAATGTTACTTGGGCTGGGTCCTCTAAGAACTTTCACGAGTGAAGGCCTTAAGATCTAAAATCGTAATCGTACCGTATCGTAATGGATTTTTGTTCCTGGAGCCTTATTCTCTCTTTGGTTTCCCTCTCTTTCGATATCTCAGCTGTTTATTTGTATTATTATTGTCTCCTTGCATTGAACGATGGTCAAAACAATCGTCTTTTGATTTGTACTGCAAAAATAGTTGAAAAGTGTACCATTACATTGCAATAATTCAAAGAGAAAGTAAACAAATAGAGCCTCTCAAATGCAGATGGGACCAATTGAAATAAATAAAAGAAAATCGGGTTAAGTATGGTTCCTTTGAATTCCACTAAGAATTTGCATCCTTTGACAGATACGTATTTCGACCTCAACTGTAAGGTCGTCTTCAGTGTCTTGTACTTGACTCGACTCGACCTTACAGTTGAGGTCGAAATACGTATCTGTCAAAGGATGCAAATTCTTAGTGGAGTTCAAAGGAACCGTACTTAACCCGATTTTCTTTTATTTACAGATATTCCCCTAACAAGCCCAGGTTAATCATCACCAATTGAAATGTTTGCGCCAAAATTTGTCAGAAGTTGTTAAATATTTTATGGTAAACGAATGTTTTACGGTTCGCTATTTTGATTTTCAAAATGGCAATCGATATCGATTTTAGATTTCTATTCATCAACCCGACCGATTGACACCCATATTGCACGGTATCATAACACAAACCACCATTCTATGTCTGCCATCTTGGATTTATTGTCCACCATCTTGGAATCCAAAATGGCGTCAAATATCTCTTTTGCACTTCTACTCATTAAGCCCGATCGATAGAAATTCATATTGCATGGCATCATATCTCAAACCATCATTCCATGGCCGCCATTTTGGATTATGGTCCGCCATCTTGGATTTCAAAATGGCGTAATATATCTATTTTTATCTGGGCTGCAAAACGGTGAGTCGATAAGGAGAGCGTCCAATATAGCTCTGGTCCTCACAAGTTCCTACCTCATGCTTCCACGGGTCAAGCGATGACAAAGACCGCCAGCTAAGAGTTGTGTGCTTAGCTGGTAGTGCAGCCTGGGCACTGTTGTCCTTCTGACTTCAGCTAGATTGAGGAGGTACGATCCGAGTGTCTGTTCACCAAGGAGGTGCGGCTCAAACAGCGTCTGTTCTGGCATCCAGCGGCTGAGTAAGAAACGCTGCACCACGCCCAGCTAGATCCAAGGTGGTAGCCCCATCAGCGTGGTCGTCCCAGTGTTGGTTGGGACGTTAAACAGAACTGGCACGATGGCCCTCCGGCGAGACAGGAGTGTTGGCGTAGGCCCAATAAGCCACCCGTAAAAATCCCCATTGCGAATAACATAGGAGAAAATACGACTCGATACAATCGGCAAAGACCCACGCGACGAAATAAGGACTACGATTGGAAACTTGGAACATGGAATTGCAAGTCACTAGGTTTCGCAGGATGTGACAGGATAATCTACGACGAACTACATCCCCGCAACTTCGACATCGTGGCGTTGCAGGAACTTTGTTGGACTGGACAGAAAGTGTGGAAAAGCGGGCATCGAGCGGCTACCTTCTACCAAAGCTGTGGCACCACCAATGAACTGGGAACAGGATTTATAGTGTTGGGCAAGATGCGACAACGTGTGATCGGGTGGCAGCCGATCAACGCAAGGATGTGCATGTTGAGAGTTAAGGGCCGTTTCTTCAACTACAGCATCATTAACGTCCACTGCCCACACGAAGGGAGACCCGATGACGAGAAAGAAGCGTTCTACGCGCAGTTAGAGCAAACATACGATGTTTGCTCGCCGCGTGACGTGAAAATCGTTGTCGGCGACATGAACGCGCAGGTAGGAAGGGAGGAAATGTACAGACCGGTAATCGGGCGAAACAGCCTGCACGCCGTATCGAATGATAACGGCCAGCGATGCGTAAACTTTGCAGCCTCCCGTGGTATGGTAGTCCGAAGCACCTTCTTCCCCCGCAAAGATATACACAAAGCCACCTGGAGATCACCCGACCAACAAACAGAAAACCAAATCGACCACGTTCTAATCGACGGTAAATTCTTCTCAGATATAACCAACGTCCGCACATACCGCAGTGCGAATATAGATTCGGATCACTACTTAGTCGCTGTATGCATGCGCTCAAAATTTTCGACAGTTATCACCACACGTCGAAGTCGAACGCCACGGCTCAACATCGAGCAACTTCGTAACGTAGAGGTGGCTCAAGACTACGCGCAGCAGTTAGCAGTGGCCCTACCAACGGAAGAGCAGCTTGGCGCAGCTACACTTGAAGATGGCTGGAGGGACATCCGATCCGCCATAGGTAGTACCTCGGCTACAGCACTAGGCTTCGCGACTCCGAATCACAGAAACGACTGGTACGACGGCGAATGTGAACAGTTGAAAAACGAGAAGAATGCAGCATGGGCGAGAATGCTGCAACACCGTACGAGAGCGAATGAGGCACGTTACAAACAGGCGCGGAACAGGCAGAACTCAGTCTTCCGGATGAAGAAGCGCCAGCAGGAAGAACGAGATCGCGAAGCGATGGAAGAGCTGTACCGCGCTAAGGACACACGAAAGTTCTACGAGAAGCTGAACCGCTCGCGCAGAGGCTTTGTGCCACAAGCCGACATGTGCCGAGATAATCACGGGAATATTCTCACGAGCAAGCGTGAGGTGGTCGAGAGGTGGCGGCAGCATTACGATGAGCACCTCAATCGCGACGTTGCAAGTACCGAAGGTGGCGTGGTAACAGATCTAGGAGTATGTGCACAGGACGAAAGACTTCCGGCCCCTGACCTTCAAGAGATTGAGGAGGAGGTTGGCCGGTTGAAAAACAACAAGGCCGCTGGAGCAGATCAACTACCAAGCGAGCTTCTAAAATACGGTGGAGAAGCACTGGTGAGAGCACTACACTGGGTCATTACCAAGATTTGGGAGGAGGAAGTATTACCGGAGGAATGGATGGAAGGTATCGTGAGTCCCATCTACAAAAAGGGCGACAAGTTGGATTGCGGGAACTACCGCGCGATCACACTACTGAGCGCTGCCTACAAGATACTCTCTCAAATTTTATGCCGCCGTCTATCACCGATTGCAAGAGAGCTCGTGGGGCAATATCAGGCTGGATTTATGGGTGAACGCGCTACAACGGACCAGATGTTCGCCATCCGCCAGGTGTTGCAGAAATGCCGCGAATACAACGTGCCCACACATCACTTGTTCATCGATTTCAAATCGGCGTATGATACAATCGATCGAGAACAGCTATGGCAGATTATGCACGAATACGGATTCCCGGATAAACTGATACGGCTGATCAAGGCGACGATGGATCGAGTGATGTGCGTAGTTCGAGTATCAGGGACACTCTCGAGTCCCTTCGAATCTCGCAGAGGGTTACGGCAAGGTGATGGTCTTTCGTGCTTGCTGTTCAACATTGCTTTGGAGGGTGTAATAAGAAGAGCGGGGATAAACACGAGTGGGACGATTTTCACGAAGTCCGTTCAGCTGCTTGGTTTCGCCGATGATATTGATATTATTGCTCGTAAATTTGAGACGATGGCGGAAACGTACATCCGACTAAAGAGTGAAGCCAGGCGAATCGGATTAGTCATTAATGTGTCGAAGACAAAGTACATGATGGCAAAGGGCTCCAGGGAGGAATCACCGCGCCCGCCACCCCGAATTCATATCGACGGTGATGAAATCGAGGCGGTTGAAGAATTCGTGTACTTGGGCTCACTGGTGACCGACGACAACGACACCAGCAGAGAAATTCAGAGGTGCATTGTGGCAGGAAATCGTGCTTACTTTGGACTCCGCAGAACTCTACGATCGAACAAAGTTCGCCGTAACACGAAGTTAACCATCTACAAAACGCTGATTAGGCCGGTCGTCCTCTATGGGCACGAAACATGGACCCTACGTGCAGAGGAGCAACGCGCCCTTGGAGTTTTCGAACGGAAGGTGTTGCGTACCATCTACGGCGGAGTGCAGATGGAAGGCGGGACTTGGAGAAGGCGAATGAACCACGAGCTGCATCAGCTGCTGAGAGAACCAACCATCGTCCATACCGCGAAAATCGGGAGGCTACGGTGGGCGGGTCACGTCATCAGGATGTCGGATAGCAACCCGACTAAAATGGTTCTCGAGAGTCATCCGACCGGTACAAGAAGACGTGGAGCGCAGCGAGCTAGGTGGGTCGACCAAGTGGAGGACGATCTGCGGACCCTACGCAGAGTACGGAACTGGAGACAAACAGCCATGGACCGAGTGGAATGGAGGCGGCTACTATGTACAGCAGAGGCCACCCCGGCCTTAGCCTGATCGGTGGTGTGGTGGTGGATCTATTTTTATCTTCTACATGTCAAGTCTGATCGATAGATACCCATATTGCGTGGTATCATAGCTCATGGCCGCCATCTTGGATTATGGCCCGCCATGTTGGATTTCAAAATGGTGTCAAATATCGATTTTGACTTCTACTCATCAAGCTCGATCGGTGGATACCCATACTGCAATGTATAATAGCTCAAACCACCATTCCATGGCCGCCATCTTGGATTGTAGTTCGCCATCTTGGATTTCAAATTGGTGTCAAATATCGATTTTTGACTTCTACTCATCAATTCCGATCGATAGATACCCATATTGCTTGGTATCATAGCACAAACCACCATTCCATGGCCGCCATCTTGGATTTCAAAATGCCATTACATATAGATTTTCAACTTCTACTCATCAAGTCCGATCTATAGATATCCATATTACATGGTATCATTTCACAAACCATAATTACATGCCCGCCATCTTGGATTATGGTCCACCATCTTGGATTTATAGTCCGGCATCTTGGATTAAATATCGATTTTTGACTTCTACTCATCAAGTCCGATCGATAGATACTGGTATTATAGCTCAGACTACCGCCATCTAGGAATATGGTCTGCCATCATGGATTCCAAAATGGTGTCGCATATTGATTTTTGACTTCTACTCTTCAAACCCAATCAATAGATACCCATATTGCATGGTATCATAGCTCAATCTACCATTCCAAGGAAGCCATCTTAAATTATGGTTCGCCATCTTGGATTCCAAAATGGCGTCGGGTATTGATTTTTGACTTCTACTCATTAATCCGATCGAAAGATAACCATATTGCATGGGTTGTTGCCGCCATCTTGGATTCTCAAATGGCGTCCCAAAGATACCCATATTGAATGGTGTCATAGTTCACACCACCATTCCATGGCTACCATCTTGGAATATAGCTCGCCATTTTGGATTCCAAAATGGTGTCAGATTTTAATTTTTGACTTCTACTCATTAAACCTGAGCAATAGATACCCATATTGCTTGGTATCATAAATCAAACCACCATCTTGGATTACGATCCGCCATTTTGGAATACAGTCCGCTAATGGCGTCGGGTATTGATTTTTTACTTCTACTCATCAAGCCCGATTGATAGATTCCCACATTGCATGGTATCATAGCTCAGTCTACCATTCCATGGCAGCCATCTTGGATTAAGTAACCACGCAACAAACTACTGACCAGTGCTGAAAATGTTATTTCGACATCTAAATTATCTAAATTCAACCACATCCAGCTTATTTTAGAAGCTCAACCTGAGAATAGGCGCCGTCCACAAATTACGTAACGCTTTAGGGGGAGGGGAGAGTACAACCAAGCGTTACGGGCCATACAAAAAATTTAGAATTTTCATACAAAAAAGCGTTACGGAGGAGAGTGGGGGGGGGGAGGGGGCTGGCGGTCGAAAAATGTCAATTTAAGCGTTACGTTATAAATGGATACTGCCAATGGTATATGAAAAACTTGTGCGGCTAAACCAGTTCTACAAGAAAGTCACGAAAAAAAAAACCCTCTTTTTTAATATTTAAGGTAAATGTCATGGACTACCTTTGAAAAATTTCATTTGATATTCACCATGAATATCCGAAAAGTGCCGTTTGATATTCACCATAGTCCGTGATATTTATCTTAAATATCCTAAAACGATCGGTTTTCCGTGACTTTCTTGTAGAACTGATCTAGCCGCACAAGTGTTCCATATTCTCAGGTTGATCGTCTAAAATGAGCTAGATGTGGTTGAATTTAGATATGTCGAAATGACACTTTCAGCACTGCTCCTGACGCGGTGTCTCCCGGGCACAAACTACGTATCATATGTTATCATATCTAAAATTATAGAAATATCCCTTATTAGTAATTTATTTTTTGTCAAGCAACAAACACGTCCATTTCCGGCACCTCACAGCAAAACAAATCAAAATATCACTTGCCGCATATTTTCCAAACGCCCTTCCGTAGGTAATCGTCTCCCGCAACCTTTTCGCAACGGAATCCACACACAGTTCGAAAAAAAACCTGTAAAATTATGACAGATCGAATGCAACAAAAGGACCCCGTCATATATGATGGAAATTTTCGTGCGAACTTAAAATTACATTGCAGATATTTGTTAGAAAATATAAAGTAAAATAGAATTCCGAGCGAGAATTGAACTCAGATCCTTGGGGTGTGAGTAGCACGCCCGAGCTCTCTCGGCTATCTCAGCTTGTTGAAGAGCAGGCAGCCAAAGTTAAACTGCTTCTACCATCATGCACGCATTCCCGACATGCTCCGGCTGCTGCAGAGAGTGCTGAGAGAAACAACGGGGAAACCGCCACAGCTGCGAGCAGCCGTTCGTTTAGCTGATGACGGAGAGTGGCTGGCATGATTTATAGCAGATGCATGTACGAATATGCTTTAAAATATGTAAACAAGCCGTCTGACCAGCAGCGGGCTGCTCGACAGACGCTAACTGTTGGTGATTTACATTTTTCTGCCGCAAATTTCAGTTGATCTTCAATTTACGTGCTGCTTAACTTTCATATTTTTTTGCTGTGGCAGTCAATGAGCTACACTTTCACTCTGAAGCCGCACACGAGTGCACTTTGGCAGCACAAAGATGGGTGCCGAAGTGATTTCCCATTTGATTTTGCTGGAAGTTCGGCACTGGTGCCTCGTAAACTAACTCGTAAACTCGTTCAAATCAACTTTCCGGTAGAAAATCTTCACAACAATCACTGTAAACAACAAGTTTACTCAATAAGGTATCTGATTCAGACGGAAGAAGTGGACGAAAACAGTCGTTTCGTTGTGAATTTAGGTAATAAATAATTTTGTTTACATGTTGTTCCGGGAAAAGGGTAAAAAACCCTATTTTCCAACCAACTAAATCTCAAAACCGATCGCAGCTCTCCCAGACACCATTGCCTTGCACAAGTCGCGACACAATCCATTCATCTGCCCGGTAAAACCACTTGGCACCTGACAAATGCTCAAGTGCATGTCACGTTGCTCAACGAATCCCGACGACTCCATCTCAGTTGTTTCTCGCATTCCCACGTGGTGTGTAGCGGCGAAACGGCGGCTGCCATGCTGGCTGTCTTCTCGTCACCACTTCGCCGCTCGCTCCCACACACACTAATCCAATTCCTATCACGTTAATGATAATCCTTAAATCCTTTATGGCACTTCACAGAGGCTCTTTTCTCGCTTATTTCTCTATTTGCCGCCTGCTACCACCTACACACTAAAAAAATCTCAATTTTAAAAGTGACACAATTGATCGAACTGCCTGAAAAAGCTTTGACATAAACATAAATGTGCCACATTTTTACACTTTTTGTGACGTACGTATTAAGTTTATATTGTTTGAGTTCTTCCAGCCATAATTTTAAATCACAGAACTGATAATTCAGTTCTCTATGCTGTAAATTTACGCGATATGTTACAGAAACATAATGATTACTGATGTTGAACTGTCAAACAGCACCTTACAAAATCAGATGAAGATTGCAGTCGATCGGGAATTTGTTTATTACGAAGGCGAAACAGCACGAAAACCGCTCATAAATTTAACACCGAGTTGAGCCACAAACCTGGAAATGACAATCCGTTGCCATCAGCCGATGCAGTGGTAAACGAAAACAGCCACGCTCAGTCAATCAAAAGGCGGCTTTGTCTGCTTGGCTGCGATGACGGCATACATACATACACGCCAGCAGTGACGACGCGACAGCCGAACTGGCAAGTTCGTTTATGGTAGAAGATGTTCATCTTCAACTGCCATCTCTTCAACGTGGTGAGTCAGCCGAGAGAGCAAGATCGAGAACTGACACTCTGAGGATCGAAGTTCGATTCCCGAATGGAACTTTTTGTATTTTTTTTGTTGCATGCGGTGCTATAAATAGCACAGTTCTCAATCATGTATACAAGCAGCCGACGCGCTGAGCTGTTGCGGTAAAATTACATGAGTCAAACAGTTTCCGTTTCCTGTAAAAATAAGATCGCACACAATTTTGCGTCAAATGTGTTGCTTTTATATGTCGGACTTATATGACACAAAATTACAAGGTTTTTTCGAAGTGTGTACCTACATACTTGCATGCACCGCATTCAACGTGGGAAGTGCATCACGACACGACGACGACGGCGGCCCTGCAACCGCCACAGGACGAAACCGCCATCAGTTTGTTACTCACGTTGCAACACTGCCCCTGGTACTGAAGGCTTGGCGCACAAACCAGGTGCGCTGCTGGGGGACGCCAGGTTGAGCCGGGCATGGTGTCAGAACAAGACCATGCCACATACTATTTGTGCGAGTTAACAATTGTACGATTTTCACGAAGTCCGTTCAGCTGCTTCCTTGAGCCGATGATATTGATATTATGGCTCGCAAAAGACGATGGCGGAAACGTACATCCGACTAAAGATTGAAGCCAGGCGAATCCGATTAGACATCAATGAGTCGAAGACAAAGTACATTATGGCAAAGGTTTCTAGGGAGGATTTAGCGCACCCGCCAGCCCGAATCTATCGACGATGATGAAATCGAGGCGGTTGAAGAACTCGTGAACTTGGACTCACTGACCGCCAAAAATTACATTAGCAGAGAAATTCAGAGACGCATTACAGCAGGTAATCGAGTCTACTTGGTTGGACTCCGCAGAACTCTACGATCGAACAAAGTTGGGCCGCTGATTAGACCGGTAGTCCTCTATGGGTACGATGCATGGACTGTACGTGCATATGATCAACGCGCCCTTGGAGTTTTCAAACAGAAGGTGTTGCGTACCATCTACGGCGGAGTGCAGATGAAAGATGAGACTTGGAGAAGTCGAATGAACCACGAGCTTCATCAGCTGCGAGAGAACCAACCATCGTTCATACCGCGAAAATAAGGGAGGCTACACTGGGCGGATTATCAGGATGTCGGATAGCAACCCGATTAAAATACTTCTCTAGAACAATCGGACCGGTACGAGAAGACGTGGTGTGCAGCGAGCAAGGTAGGTCGATCAAGTGGAGGAAGATTTGCAGACCCTTCGCAGAGTTCGGGAATGGAGATGCACAACCATGGACAGAGTCGACTGAAGACGACTCCTACGTACAGCAAATGACACTCATGTCTTAGTCTAAGAAATCAAACACAGTGTGGCACATTTTGAATACAGCCATGGGAAAAATGGCATTCACTGGTCATCGGTACCTCTTCCGTTTTCCGTTGAAAATCAAATAGTGAGTTGGATGCATCTGACATAGGACCAGCTGAGCACTGTCGGGCATAAAGACTGCCAGGGAAGCATTCCATATATTTCTATCTTCAGCAATATTGATCGTAGTTGTTCGATATACAAATCGTAATGGTGAACGATACTCGATGGCCCAGCCAACACATATCAATTGGAAAACTGTGACTGAATCGGAAATGTGAAGCTCAGCGATCAGCAGGAGTATTGCGAGCATGTGGATGTTTTGTACAGTGTGGAAAATAGATGTCTACAGATTTGCTATTGTGAAAAAATCGGTTCAAGGATTTTTTTATTTGTCTACGATTTGATGATCGAGAAACCAGATCTGAAAGAGTTCAGAAATCTAACAATAAGCTTGAGATGTTTGTTGAAATTTATCGGAAAAGTTATAACCCGCCATGCGTCCTAACCATTGAAAAACAAATTATAAAAAAAACAAAGTCCAGTTTTGCGTGCAGATTTTGAATATTGAAGCCTGGAAAATACGGTCTGAAATTACGAGTTTTCTCATCCAGCGACGGCTGTAACCTGAACTTGCAGGTTTACACAGGAAAAGTTCAAAACGTCCCAGAATGAAGGGCAGAGGATGCGAGTAGTGAAAGGTCTAATGGAGCCATTCATAGATAAATGGCATGAGGTCACTGCCGACAAGCTTTTTTACAATGGATTGACCCCGGTAGACGTTTTGTGGGACAAAAGAAAAAAAAAACGCTTCACACAGAAACAATCTTGAACACCAAAGTCCGTGAACACAACTCCGCAATTACATGTTTTAATGGCCAGAAAACATTGACGTCGTATTTCGAGAGAAAATTCACTGTTATCAACAAGTTGAACTCTGTCAACAAAACAGTTTGAAAACTTCCGTGAAAAAAAGGATAAACCAGAGATTGTGCAGTCCTATAATCACACGAAGGGAGGCGTAGACATTGGAGACCAGCAGGCCAGAAACACCACCGTGCAGCGGAGAAGCAGTGTGTGGACAAAGAAAATTATCATGGAGATGATCAACGTAGCGTGTCTCAACGCGTACAAGATGTTTACATCCCTTAACCCAACGTGGAGTATAGCGAGATCAGGACTTCGAACAAAACCTTTGGTATGTGGATTATCTGAGAAGATAGTATGTGTTTGCCCGTTTTTATATATTACTCACTGTATTGTAAACGCTATATATGTATAATAGACCGGCCCACATATGTATGAAGCGAAAAAAAAAGTTTTCAAAATTCACGGGGCACCCTCTAGAATCGTGCCTTTGGATGAGAAGAACAATCTGTGAAAGATTCAGCACAATCGGTTGAAAACTGAGCTGGCGCAAATGAGTTGAAGGTTTGTATGGGATGTTCAGTCCAAATATATGGGAAATTAGATGACCTCCAGTCTCTCATACAGCACGCCGGTTTGGTGAGTTCGATTTGGCTCAGAATTGAAAGAATAGCAATTGATACCCTAATGAACAACTTTTTAGAAGACCATATCATGATAAAACTTAATTTAGTTGCGGTTTTAACCAACGAAACCAGGATTAGGACATCTTCCCCCGTTTACTCTCGGTTGTTATATGCAGCACGTGTTTGCCGTTCGAAACTTGCTCACTGCATCATAGGCGGCTATGTTGTCCTTCATTTTCATTGCTCACGCATGTGGGTGAGTATCGAGACAATGTAGAATTACACAGCTGCCTATTATGTAGCGCGCAAGCTACGGCCGATCAACACGTGCTGCATATAACAACCGAGAGTAAACGGGGGAAGATGTCCTAATCCTGGTTTCGTTGGTTAAAACCGCAACTAAATTAAGTTTTATCATGATATGGTCTTCTACAAAGTTGTTCATTAGGGTATCAACTGCTATTCTTTCAATTCTGAGCCAAATCGAACTCGCCAAACCGGCGTGCTGTATGAGAGACTGGAGGTCATCTAATTTCCCATATATTTGGATTGAACATCCCATACAAACCTTCAACTCATTTGCGCCCGCTCAGTTTTCAACCGATTGAGCTGAATCTTTCACAGATTGTTCTTCTCATCCAAAGGCACGATTCTAGAGGGTGCCCCGTGGAATTTTTCGACATTTTTGTATTTGGGCCGGTCTAATGTATAAAGAAGTGGAAGCAATCGAACCCGAGACTGCATAGGAATAGCTGAGGATTAGCAGCTGCCAGCGCCACAGTAGGCTTGGATTTACCGGGCGGAATCTTACCAAAATCGGCTCCTAAATCTACATATTTTGCAACAGAATGGAATCTGAGATTGCTAAGAACTGTGAGTTATCTCCACTTTCGATATTGTCATAATATACTGTTTTCCGCTCCAAATTATATTTCTTGCACTTGATCAATTTGATCAAGTGCATAAAAGCTGCTTCCAAAATAACTCACAAAATGACGATTTGTAAAATGTTGAGAAGTTAGTTGCAATGTGGATTCCGGCGCGATTGCCTAACAGCTCTAATTTCCTTATTTTGTGTTACCACGTCCCAGAGTACTGTAAATTCTGTGGAAGCGATTTGAGCAAATACGGCGAACAAGCCAGTGAAGCAGTGCATTTTTATTTTTAATTTGCGTGGAATCGTGTCAAAGTTCCAAAAACTCAGAAACGTACAACAGTTTCGTATTACAAGAGGACCCGCATTTAATGCCTAAATGTAGGCAATTTCTTCCAAAATCGTCGGACTTCAATATTCTTAAGATCTAGGGTGCCTGTACCAGTTATCGCACTACCTACGGAAAACTACTTCTACAAAAATAAGAAGAAGACCGACGAATGTCGTCGATATGTCAAATGATAGATTTGTTTTCATACTTTACAGGAAAAATATAAAATCTGAGCCAAACCCACTTTTACAATTTATTACGGCGTGTGCCAATGATAGGAACCCTGTACCAGTTATGGACATACTTTTTAATTTCGGTTCCACTTCGCACTATTTACATGCATTCCTTATGGGATTTGCCATAACTGGTACACTATGGCGAAATAGGGTGCAAGGAGGCCGAAATTTTAAGGAAAATGATTTATTTATATCATAATTTGAGCAAAATGTGAATTTTAAATGAGTGCAATCATTTTTTATGAACGTGATCTATTGTTTACATATTTTTTCTTGATGATTTGCATCGTTAAAGATTGAACATCTACTATGGCGAATTTGAGGTACTATAGCCATAACTGGTACACTGAGCCTAGCTTAGAACAAAAAATTCTGCTCCTTGCGTGCCTTTCAATCTTTTACAAGCGCATATAAATTAGACTCAAATTTAAAAATGTGTTGAAGGCCTTGAAAAAGTTCTACACCACTTTTGTACTTCTTAACCCCCTGGCCCGACGCAATATACAACAATACATACAACTAACCACTTTTCAGATGAAGTCATCAATTCCAGCTAATGGGGTTCTTGCTAAAAGTGTAACCATTCGCCGAATTTGCTCGAGAAGTTTCTTGAAACTCGGTGGTTTTTGCGCCACTCTCGCAAACGAGAGACCACCGGTTCATTCTAAAGTTTGCCCGACTAAATTTACGACTCTTTTCTCAAGGGCTTTCTCGAACGGTCGCTGGCTCAAATCAAACCCTAAACGCACTAAATTTAATACACAAACTGTACAACTGGAACAATAACGGAAACTTACTCAAAAAAGACTAAAGAACTAAATAAACTACAACAACCGATCAAAAATATTTTAAATGAATGTATTAATTAACTAATCAAGAGAACGAACACAAACCAATGAAAACAAGAACAATAAACAATCGAATTCATTTTAAATGTATATTATTTCACAAAAGCCCGTCAAGTGGGTGTGTGTTGTGTGTGTGTGTGTGTGTATGAGCATGACCATGAACTGGAAAACGTACCTGCGCAGGTTTTGTTTGTCGTCGGTGCTTTCTCGTGGCCAATCGTCGACGTTGGGTAGCTCTCCTTTATGTTCGCCGAATTAAAGGTGCGGAGGGGAGTCGGCGGTCCGGTACTCTGCCCGATCATGCGTCAACCGCACGCAGGTAGGCCGGAAGTTATCCCCTTTACTCCGTTTGACTGCCATTGGTTGGCGGGCGAGGAGGAGCACCAGTAGAAAATGGCTTGAAGCTCAAAATAAAAAGCGCCTCTTGGACGCTTTTGTTCAACAAATTAACGCACAGGGAACAGAGTGTCTGCCCCTGGCGACAAAATCCAAAATTTAGTTCACTTTACAAACTAAAAACTGGCAGAAGATCGCCGGAGCTCACTTCTGTTCACCAGCCGACTCTAACTTAAAGTGATCGAGTCAAGGCGAGTTCTCTAGTCAAGTAAATTTCCTGCTATTGAAGCAGTCGTCTATTCAATCTACAAACTATTATATACAAGTGCGCCAAATTCAAATCGCACATGGCCGTAAAAACTATTTTGCGCCATCGAAAAAGTCCTTATAAGATACGATACATGAATTGTCATTAGCTTAGCCTAGACACACACCTTACATGAAACGGATAATCTCTACTAGATGAAACGGTTCAAATCCAAAGTCAAATTCAACGAATCCAATTCAAATAAGATTGTTGGCGAATCCACGCCACCGCGCCTTCACTACATTGTCGGACCAGCGTAGAGTCGGGTGATCCAGAACGACGTTCGAGACTACGTCAGGTATCGGGTGGTACCGAGGAATGGAATGGCAGTTTTCACTGTCATGTGGTGAGTTACCCACACACAGAAAACTGAATTGTCAATCATGATGTAACAAAAAAACATGATAAGCGAAAGTGAACTTACATACTTTTTTCAGTCATCAAAAATAGTTTATTTAAACCTTGAATTATAATTAGTGAATTATATCTATGCTTAAAGGTAACTTATTGCTATGGGAAGTGTTCGAACATATATAAAACTATGTACTATATTTGCACAGTTAAACCTAAATCTACATAATCGACCGCATATAGTCTAAACGTAACCTATCCGCTATTACTGAAAAAGGTAAAACTATATATGTAGAATATCATGCATTTGTTAAAACTCTAAAATTATAGTACGGCAGATTATATAGTACGGACTAGTGCAAACGAAACGCAAAACAAACATACATTGTACCAACGGTGGATGACTAATCGATTCGACTCGAGACAGACTTGTACTGACTACACGGAGAGAAACGAAACATTGAAATCGGGACTAAACGTAAGTGACAATTAGTAACATTAGACATGCATATTTCTCTATGATTTATATTGAACTGCACAAAGAAAGTTAATACGAACTACATGTTAAAATTATGTAACATTCTTAGGGAAATAATAATCATCCGGATTAAAACCAAAAAACCCATTCGCCGGCCGTTTTATTTCCGGGATTATTATTGCGGAATCACCCGAGGTTGTTGGCAATTTCCAACAAAGATTTTACCTGAAAAAGATAAAAACGTCAAAAGCTACAAATTAACTAAAATAGTAATAATTTAAAGAAACAAACTTTGAATTAGAAATCTTAAATATTGAAAAAAAAAACATATTTATCCAAGTGTATCGAACTGAATTCAAACTTTATTTTACTTAAAAAGATGAAAAACGTCAAAACGTTACAAAAGGAAGGTTATACAATGTTTACCCCTCCTGACCCAACGTCCACCGAAATAAAACTGTCCTTGTGGCTCCAATTTTTGAGACTCCCAGCATAATTGAAACTACAACTAGTAATGAAGTGAACCTAAAAATTTCATTGAAAAATATTGATGTTCGTGTTTTTGGCAGCGGTTTTCAAATTTTGTTCTAAGTCTCGTAGCCTACGGGTTAATGAGCCTTGTCGGAACTTGCGTGCGAAGTTCTAGCAAAGCTCGTTAGCCTCTGTTACCGTACGGTAACATTTAATTTGATTTGCCATGATGTGGGTCAGTAGGGACCGAAAATTGTTCAGCTAAAAAAACGACCGATTCAAACGGTGCGGGCGGCTGACAATCTGGCAAGACATACAAATGAGTGGGCGGTAACGTGAAGATGACGCCCACGATACGACGGATGCACCAAAACCTCGGGTGTTTAGAACATTCTGTGCACGTGAGTTTGATCGGTCCCTGGACATTTTCAACCGAACAGGAGGACCAATTCCCAGCCGTGGTCCCGAAGAAGTCCGATACGGGTGCCTCGAAGATTTTCCCACCCCGGCAATTACGAAGACTGATGGCACCGTGAAGTGGTCAATTTTCCGGCTTCTACTGGGATAGACAAGTATCAGCAGGGGCCACAAAACGCCGTGTCCCCGATCTACCACGAAAGCCATCATCGAAGCCACCTAGTTTGGCCATCCATCCGAGTGCCCTTCCAAGGAACCACGTGTGCGTTGCCCTACCAAGTTGCTACCAACGTTCTTCGGCTACCACAAGGCCGCCGGGCGAGTTTCGGATCCCTGGCGCTGGCGGTGAACCCATCGTCACGTTGAGGATCTCGATCGACCAGCGACCGCCCACCCCGGCTACCCGCGGCTACAACGCCCTCGGCTGGTAGTCCCGTTCAACACCAAGCTCCTACCAACGTTCGCCGGCTACCGCCAAGCCACCGGCGAGTCTCGGATCTCTGGCGGTGAACCATCCGTCACGGTTGAGGATACCTGCCAGCAATTGACCAACCCTATCGCCCACTCCGTCTACATCCACCGACCGCCAGGACATCCTCGGTTGCCAAGTGTGTCTCGTCGCCCATCGCCGAATAAATCACCGTAGGGTAAAAGGGTATAATGCGCCCCACCGGGACAAAACGCCCCCCTTCATTTTCTAGCTATTCACGCGCTTTTCGCATGCGTGATCTATTAGAAATCTTGAATATTGAAGAATAATTGCCATCAAGCTGATCCGTTAGTTAATTGGTACAGAAAAGCAACAAAAATATCAAAAAGTCTGAAATCGAGGCTTTTGGCGTAATATTTTACCTCTTGTAAACTGACATCATTGTAAACGAAGCTAGCTCTGTTCGCTTGTGTTATTTTGCAACTTTCATACAAATAAACACTTGTTAAAAGACCCTCCTAGGATAAGCATGGAGTGGAATTATTCCCTGGGACAGTTTTATCACGGGGCTGGAGGTTTTTCTTTTGATAGGGCGTATTGCCCCGTTTGTTTTGATAAGGCAAATTTTGGAACGTTTTCGAAAAATGTTTCAAAGCTTCCATAGCCGCTCCTCCAAAGGCAAAGTTTGCATGCAACATTTCACTAACTTTAGGAACAACGATTTGCAGTGGACAATAGATGGAATAAGGCGCAAGTTTTAGATATGTTGCTATTTCTGCTTGGGGGGGCTATTATGCCTGTTTACCCTAAGTCAAATTTACATTTTCTCATTAGGACTCCCACATCCGAAACACCCCTCTACTATCTACGCCCTGGGACCCGGGAGACAGAAGACGGCCTTGAGTGCCCACCCCGGAAGCGGCCGTCGGCTGAAGACCAGCTCCTTGGGGCTTAGGCCAGTTTCCGTCTGGGACTGAGCAGCTTCTCCCGGGTTCAAATCGTTTCACCTCTTAAGCAGCCAAAAAGTTCCATTCGGAACGTTATCTGAATTTCGTGCAACTTGTAAGTGCAATTTGCCATGGGAAGCGGAACTTTTGGTTACTTGGGTACGGGCATCGAAAGTAAAAGAGATTGCATACTTTTCCAACGAGAAAATTGTGCGGAAGAGTTTGACATATGATGACATTGTTTTTTGCCCTGGCAGTGTCTTGTCCGTAATTGTTCTCTATTTGTTTGAAGAAGCTTTCGTGTAAGTCAGCCATCTTATGAGTTTGCGTAAGATTTTTGACTGGAAGTTTAATGTTTTGGAGATTTTGGCTTTCTCAGTCTAAGGAATCCAAACGATTAAATTGGCATTGCCCGACGTTTCGGCCTAGTTTATTTGGCCTTTTTCAAGGGTAAACTTGTTTTTTGCTTAGTAATTCCGAAATGAATTTGTAAGGAATTTTCAACTAAATATTGATAAATGTACAAAAATAAAACAAAAAAAGCAATAAAAAATTGGAAAATATCAACGAAAATGTTCAATCAAACAGGATACATTCATCATAAAATAAAATAGTATTGCAACCGTATCCACTACATTTGCTGCTATATCTTTGTACTATATACGCAGTACAACCAATTTGGTTAACAGGCGTGAGGTGGTCGAGAGGTGGCGAGGACCACAGAGAGGACCTCAATGCCAACGTGGCAAGCACCGAAGGTGGCGTGGTAACAGATCTAGGAGTACGTGCGCAGGACGAATGATTTCCAGCCTCAAACCTCCAAGAGGTTGAGGAGGAGGTTGGCCGGTTGAAAAACAACAAAGCCGCTGTAGCAGATCAGCTACCAAGCGAGCTTCTAAAATATGGTGAACATTACCAATATTTGGGAGGCGGAAGTATTACCGGAGGAATGGATGGAAAGTATCGTGTGTCCCATCTACATAAAAAGGCGACAAGTAGATTTGCGCGAACTATCGCGCGATCACACTATTGAGCGCCGCCTACAAGATATTCTCTCAATTGTTTGCCGTCGTCTGTCACCGTTTGCAAGAGAGTTCGTGGGGCAATAGCAGGCTGGATTTATGGATGAACACGCTACAACGAACCAGATGTTCGCGATCCGCCAGGTGTTGCAGAAATACCGCGAATACAACGTGCCCACACATCACTTGTTCATCGAGTTCAAATCGGCGTATGATACAATCGATCCAGATCAGCTATGGCAGATTATGTACGAATACGAATTCCAGGATAAACTGATAGGATTGGTCAAGGCGACGGTGGATCGAGTGATGTGCGTCGTTCGAGTATCAGGAACACTCGAGTCCCTTCGAATCTTGCAGAGGGTTATGGCAAGGTCATTCGTGCTTGCTGTTTAACATTGCTTTAGAGGGGTGTTATAAGGAGAGCGGGGATAAACACAAGTGAAACGTTTCTTACGAACATGTGGAGGACACCTTGCGGACCATTCGCAGAGTGCGAAACTGGAGACACACAGCCATGGACCGAGTAGAATGGAGACGACTCCCATGTACAGCAAAGTTCACTCAGGTCTTAGTCTGACCGGTAAGGTAACGTAAGCGTGATTTCGTCTTGGCAGTTCGGTGTTGTAGTGGATAATTCCAAACCAACGCCTAGATACTGACTCCTACAGATACATAAAGGGAATTATGTCCATCCCACCCGAACTTCCCTCGGAACGACTACTGTTGCAGATGTTCATCGCTTTGCTTTCGCCACTGTTCCGCGTACATGTAGGTACGTACCGATTCTTCCGTGGCTGTCGCAGGTATTACGGAACTGCAAACCATCAGCTTTGTATAAATGAAAACATTTTCGTTTCCTCCTCCATTCGGGGAATCCTTCCGGTTCGGGCGGCATGTCCTATCTTCTCGGTAACCGTATCGGGCGGGAGGAGAGTGGCCCCGGCGATTCATTCACCCATTTGCGCCACGGCGACGGCTGGGGCACAATCCTCTTTGCACCTCGCAGGCAGTCGGCCCACCCAATCCGAATGCAAATAAACTCACGTGAATAATTTAAATTAAAAAAGAAGGAAAGGGACAGCGAAAAAACACCGTTTTGTGGGGGGGGGGGGGGGGAGACGTTGGTGCACGGGAAATACCAACGGGGGTGGGCAGAGCCGAAGTATGTTGTATGTAGAGGTGTGCAAAGCAGTAGGACGAAAGCTTGTTTGCCTTCATGTTTTAATTTAATTTTAATGACGCTTTTGAATTAAATTTCGGTGCCATCCACATGAGACGATTACGAGTGATGGCAGTCGGTGATTCTGCGATCACACTGAGGGACGTTAATTTTTTTTCGGAATTTCGAAAGATTTCCCACGTGGGTTACGAAAAGGGTGGCGGTTTGACAACCTGTCAAACGAATCCCTTTCACTCATCGTGGTCACCGAGAGTTTTAAATCATATGTTTAAGCACGTGTGAACTTTAGGTGGGTATGCTCACAAACGAAAAAACTTAAGAAACCATAAAACAAGGTTCGTGGTTGCAACGTTCCGACATCGGTTGTGCCAAAAGGTTCTCAGATGTTTACGCTCCACCTGGTCTGCCTACCGTACTCTCTGCACTGCGCACCTTTTTTTGCCTTTATTAACGTGGTTTTTAGCACCCCCCCCACCAGCCCTAGGTGAGAGAAGCACTGCGCACCTTCTTATATCAACCGAATCGAAAAGAGAACACCAACTATGTAGAGTGGTTGTTCGGCTTTCTCGCAACGTGCCCTGCTCTGTTTCCTATAGACTACTAGTAATTCTGCTATATACATCTGCATACGGATTCTATCGCCCCCGTTATTTTTGCTAATTAAATATTAGTAAATTTCGCTTTTAATAATCGCAAGTGACTGATTAAACGTTGGATTAACAGACGGAGTGAGTAGTTAAGGTGCAGTAAGGTGACGGAGTCTTTTTTTACGATAAATCAACAAATTATTTGTGCCGAAAGAAGTACTTTCTTATAGTACTGCGGTGGTGCGAACAAAAGGGGTTGATTGGGCAAGAGAGGCTGATATTGAATCCCGACCGTGTTCAATAGTGTGTGTAGCTCCGTTGGAGTACATTATGAAGACATTTATACGAAGCGAAAGATCAACAGCAGAAATTTTCGGTTTTATTACTCGTGTTTGTTTTGCATATGAACGGGATGCTTCCCATTTAATGTTACTAAGAAGTGGTGATAGCAAATATTACCGGACTAATACAAATACTCAAGTCCTAAACGATCGATTACGACCAAATCTGACTTATACATACAAGTGAAACAATCTTTTGACCCCGGAGGTGATGTGAATCACCTAAAGTGCGGCGAAAGGAAACTAGTCGGCTCTTTCATTCCTACGGCATTCTTATGGGAGTGACGCCATGTTTCATATTTATAAACATGACGTCACTCCCATAAGAACGCCGTAGGAATGGAAGAGCTGACTAGTTTCCTATCGCCGCACCTATGGGTAAATCTACATCGACTCAAGGCCGTCTTTTGGCTCCCGGGTCCCAGGGTGTTTAGCTATAGCTCTATAGAGGACGGTGGGGTTTCCTAAAAATTGAGCAATTACCGTTGAGTGAGTTTATTCGTTCGTTCGTCGTTTTCATGCCGGAGGATTATACACGTAAGGCAACCACGTGCACTGAAGTTAAGCGGGGGCCACAATGGTGCGTCAGCGTCGATTTCGACTTCAGCTTCAACGCATCCGTAAATGTAGGTAGTAAAAATGTTGACGGATGCGTTGACGCAAAGTATGCACACTACACGGAGAGACGAAACTACCCAAAAGTGAGTTCTTTCCACCCAACTTCGGGGTTGCGTGTGTCAAGCCAATTTTGAGTTGATGGAATCGATGTTTTTGTTGGGTTGTTCCCACTTGCTTCCATGTGAAAAAAATACCTAATTTTAAGGGGGCTATTTTATAACTCGAGTCGACCGTAATTTCATGTGACTCGATAGTTGTCGAATTATACAAAACGAGTTAGTCGATGGATGTCGAGTAAATAGTCTAGCACAACGAATGCTCGACTCACTAAAACGACTCGATGAAAACGGTCGGCCACCTGTCATCGCACAGCAATCAGTGCCTGCTGCGCACAGCGATCAGATAGATTGATGTGAAATTTTGAATTTTTACCAACAACATGGCTTTGTGCGCGTAGGGATTTTTTTGCATTTTATTAGTAAAACTACTCTAGAATATTCATTAGAATCCGTTTTAAACCCTCCATCAGTCGCGCCAAAAAGAGATACACGAGCGATCGCGTCGGGTATTCAGTACACGGCATACGCTTTAAGTTATGGTTGCAGTACTAGATAGCATATTGGTGTATTAGGCAAAAATGTGCTGATTATGAGTGTTTGATAGCTTGGTTGGTAGTGGACATGTAGAACCGACCAACCCGATCTGGTCCTGTCGCGAGTGTCAGAATGGCCCCCACGGAAACCTTGGCATTCAGTCAAGGCCGCCTTGGTCAGAACACCAAAGCTAGGCATGCGGCGGCTCTTTCTTGATGATTCATCATATCCATCATCTTAGCGAACCAACGGCCACCCTGGTGAACCCGTGGCCACCGGAATGTGCCCTGGAGGAGCCTACTCCGAGGACGCTTTGGCCATAGCGCCAGATCTTCTATCTTTTTATGTTTATCCTGTGTTTAGGTGATCAAAAACTGATTCTTCGCCTGCAGGCATCTAAGAAACTGAAACCAGGAATTGCGTCGGAATGAACAGATTACACTCAAGGAATTCCTCCAGAAATTCCACTAGAGATTCCTGCAGAATTCCTCCAACAATGTCTCTAGGAATTCCTCCAGATATTCCTCTAGGAATTCCTACATAATTCCTCTAGGAATCCCTCCGGCAATTCCTCTAGGAATTCCTCCGGCAATTCCTCTGAGAATTTCTCTGGAAATTCCTCTTAGAATTCCTCCAGGAATTGTTCTAGGAATTCCTCCAGGAATTCTTCTAGGAATTCCTTCAGGAACTCCTCTAGGAATTCCTCCAGGAACTCCTCTAGGAATTCCTCAAGGAACTCCTCTAGGAATTCCTCAAGGAACTCCGCTTGGAATTCCTCAAGGAAATCCTCTAGGAATACCTCCAGGAACTTCTCTAGGAATTCCTCCAGGAATTCCTCCAGAAATTCCTCTAGGAATTCCTCCAGTAATTCCTACAAGAATTCTTCTGGGAATTCCTACAAGAATTACTCCAGGAATTCCTGCAGGAATTCTTTTAGGAATTCCTCCAGGAACTCCTCTAGGGATTCCTCAAGGAACTCCTCTAAGAATTCCTCAAGGAACTCCTCTAGGAATTCCTTAAGGAACTCCTCTAGGAATTCCTCAAGGAACTCCTCTAGGAATACTTCCAGGAACTTCTCTAGAAATCCCTCGAGAAACTCCTCTAGAAATTCCTCCAGGAATTCCTCCAGAAATTCCTCTAGGAATTCTTCCAGAATTTCCTCTAGGAATAACCCCAGAATTTCTCTAGGAATTCCTCCAGAAATTCCTCTAGCAATTCCTCCAGAAATACCTCTACGAGTTTCTCCAGAAATTCCTCTAGAAATTCCTCTTGCAATTTCTCCAGAAATTCCTCCAAGAGTTTCCCAGTAATTCCTCTGAGAATTTATCCAGAAATTCCTCAAGAAATTTCTCCAGAAATTCATCTAGGAATTTCTCCAGAAATTCCTCTACGAATTTATCCAGAAATTCCTCTAGGTATTTCTCCAAAAATTCCTCAACGAATTTCCCCAGAAATTCCTCTAGAATTTCACCAAGAATTCCTCAGGGAATTTCTCCAAAAATTCCTCTTCGAATTTCCTAGAAATTCCCCTAAGAATTTCCCAGAAATTCCTCTAGGAATTTCTCCAAAAATTCATCTAGGAGTTTCTCCAGAAGTTCCTCTAGAAATTTAACCAGGAATTCCTCTAGGAATTTCTCCAGAAATTTTTCTAGGAAAATCTTCAGAAATTCCTCTAGGAATTTCCTCAGAAGTTTCTCCAGAAATTCTTCTAGGAATTTCTCCAGAAATTCCTCTAGGAATTTCTCCAAAAATTCCTTCAGAAATTTCTCCAGAAATTCCTCTAGGAATTTCTCCGGAAATTCCTCTAGGAATTTTCCCAAATATTCCTCTACGAATTTCTCCAGAAATTCCTCTATAAATTCCTCTAAGAATTCCTCTAGGATTTTCTCCAGAAATTCCTCTAAGAATTTCCCAGAAATTCCTCTGAAAATTAATCCAGAAATTGCTGAAGAAATTCTTTTAGGAATTTCTCCAGAAATTCTTCTAGGAATTTCTTCAGAAATTCCTCTAGGAATTTCTCCAAGAATTCCTCCACGAATTTCTCCAGAAATTCCTCTAGAAATTTCACCAGGAATTGCTCAAGGAATTTCTCCAGAAATTCCTCTACGAGCTTCCCAGAAATTCCTCTAGGAATTTCTCCAAAAATTCCTCTAGGAATTTCTTCAGAAATTCCTCTCGAAATTTAACCAGGAATTTCTCTAGGAATTTCTCCAGAAATTTCTCTAGGAATTTCCCAGAAATTATCTAGGAATTTCCTCAGAAAATCCATTAGTAATTTTTCCACAAATTCCTCCAGGAATTGCTCCAGACATTCTTCTAGTCAATTCTCCACAAATTCATCTAGGAGTTTCTCCAGAAGTTCCTCTAGAAATTTAACCAGGAATTCCTCTAGGAATTTCTCCAGAAATTTTTCTAGGAAAATCTTCAGAAATTCCTCTAGGAATTTCCTCAGAAGTTTCTCCAGAAATTCCTCTAGGAATTTCTCCAGAAATTCCTCTAGGAATTTCTCCACAAATTCCTCAAGAAATTTCTCCAGAAATTTCTCTAGGAATTTCTCCGAAAATTCCTGTAGGAATTTTCCCAAATATTCCTCTACGAATTTCTCCAGAAATTCCTCTAGAAATTCCTCTAAGAATTCCTATAGGATTTTCTCCAGAAATTCCTCTAACAATTCCCCAGAAATTCCTCTGAAAATTAATCCAGAAATTCCTCAAGAAATTTCTTAAGAAATTCTTCTAGGAATTTCTCCAAAAATTCCTCTAGGAATTTCTTCAGAAATTCCTCTACGAATTTCTCCAGAAATTCCTCTAGAAATTTCACCAGGAATTGCTCAAGGAATTTCTCCAGAAATTCCTCTACGAATTTCCCAGAAATTCCTCTAAGAATTCCCAGAAATTCCTCTAGGAATTTCTCCAAAAATTCCTCTAGGAATTTCTCCAGAAATTCCTCTAGGAATTTCTCCAGAAATTCCTCTAGAAATTTAACCAGGAATTTCTCTAGGAATTTCTCCAGAAATTTCTCTAGGAAAATCTTCAAAAAATCCTCTAGGAATTTCCTCAGAAATTCAATTAGGAATTTTTCCAGAAATTCCTCCAGGAATTGCTCCAGACATGCTTCTAGTCATTTCTCCAGAAATTCCTCTAGGAATTCCTCCAGAAATTTCTTTCGGTATTTCTCTAGCAATTCCTGTATAATTTCCTCTAGGAATTACTCCAAAAATTCCTCTAGGAATTCCTCTAGTAATTCCTCCAGAAATTCCTCCAGGAATTCCTCCGAAAGTTCCTCTAGGAATTCCTCCGGAAATTTCGCTAATAATTCCTCCCGAAATTTCTCCAGTAATTTATCCACAAATTCCTCTAGGAATTCCTCCAGAACTCCTCAAGGAATTCCTCCACAAATTCTTCTAGAGATTCCTCCCAAATTCCTCCAGAATTCTTCCAAAAATTCCTTCAGGAACTCCAACATCATTCCTCAAGGAATCCCTCCGTTCAATTCTCTAGGAATTCCTCCGAATATTCCTCTAGAAATTCCTCTGGAAAATTCTCTGGAAACTTCTCTAGGAATTCCTCTGGAAATTGCTTTGAAAATTTCTCTAGGAATTCCTCCTGGAATATCTCTAGAAATTCCCCTAGGAATTCCTCCAGAGGAATATTCGGAAGAATTCCTAGAGGAATTTCTGGAGGAATTCTGGATGAAACCCTTAAAGGAATTTGTGGAGAAATACCTTGAGGAGTTCCTCCGGAAATTCCTGCAGCAATTCCTCCGGGAATTTCTCCAGAAATTCCTCCTGAAATTCCTCCGAGAATTCCTCTGGAAATTCCTCCAGGAATTCCTCCAGAAGTTCCGCCGGAAATTTCTGCAGGAATTCCTCCACGAATTCCTCTTAAAATTTTTCAAGGAATTCCTCCAGAAATTCCTCCAATAATTTTAATTCCTCCAGAAATTCCTCTGGGCATTTCTCCAGAAATTCTTCTTGGGATTTCTCCGAAAATTCTTAGAGGAATTGCTAGAGAAATTCCAAGATGAATTTCTGGAAGAATTTCTAGAGGAATTTCTGAAGGAATTCCTAGAGGAATTTCTGGAGGAATTTCCGGAGGAATTTCTGAAGGAATTCCCAGAGGAATTTCTGAAGGAATTCCCAGAGGAAATCCTGAAGGAATTTCCGGAAGAATTCCTAGAGGAATTCCCAGAGGAATTCCTGGAGGAATTCCTAGAGGAATTCCTAGAGGAATTTGTGGACAAATTACTGGAGGAATTTCCGGAGGAATTCCTAGCGAAATTTCCGGAGGAATTATACAGAAATTCCTCAAGGAATTGCTGGAGAAATACCGAAAGAAATTTCTGAAGGAATTCCTAGAGGAATTTCTGGAGAAATGACTAGAAGAATGTCTGGAGCAATTCCTAGAGGAATTTCTGGGAAAATTCCTAAAAGAATTTCTAAGGAAATTCCTAGAAGAATTTCTGGAAGAATTTCTAGAGGGTTTCCTGGTTAAATTTCTAGAGCAATTTCTGGAGAAATTCCTAGAGGAATTTTTGGAGAAATTCCTAGGGGAATTTCTGGAGAAATTCCTAGAGGAATTTTGGGAGCAATTCCTAGAGGAATTTTGGAAGAAATTCCTAGAGGAATTTTCGGAGAAATTCCTAGAGGATTTTTCGGAGAAATTTCTAAAGGAATTTCTGGAGAAATTTCTTGAGGAATATTGGGAGAAATTCCTAGAGGAATTTCTGGAGAAATTCCTAGAGGAATTTTTGGAGAAATTCCTAGAGGAATTTCTGGAGAAATTCCTAGAGGAATTTCTGGAGAAATTCCTAGAGGAATTTTTGGAGAAATTCCTAGAGGAATTTCTGGAGAAATTCCTAGAGGAATTTCTGGAAAAAAATCCTAGAGAAATTTGTGAAGGAATTCCTAGAGGAATTTCTGAACAAATTCCTAGAGGAATTTCTGGATTAATTCCTAGAGGAATTTCTGGACAAATTCCTAGAGGAATTTCTGGCGAAATTTCTAGAGGAATTTCTGGAGGAATTCTGGATGAAACCCTTAAAGGAATTTGTGGAGAAATACCTTGAGGAGTTCCTCCGGAAATTCCTGCAGCAATTCCTCCGGGAATTTCTCCAGAAATTCCTCCTGAAATTCCTCCGAGAATTCCTCTGGAAATTCCTCCAGAAGTTCCGCCGGAAATTTCTGCAGGAATTCCTCCGGAAGTTCCTGCAGGAATTCCTCCACGAATTCCTCTTAAAATTCTTCAAGGAATTCCTCCAGAAATTCCTCCAATAATTTAAATTCCTCCAGAAATTCCTCTGGGCATTTCTCCAGAAATTCTTCTTGGGATTTCTCCGAAAATTCTTAGAGGAATTGCTAGAGAAATTCCAAGATGAATTTCTGGAAGAATTTCTAGAGGAATTTCTGAAGGAATTCCTAGATGAATTTCTGGAGGAATTTCCGGAGGAATTTCTGAAGGAATTCCCAGAGGAAATCCTGAAGGAATTTCCGGAAGAATTCCTAGAGGAATTCCCAGAGGAATTCCTGGAGGAATTCCTAGAGGAATTCCTAGAGGAATTTGTGGACAAATTACTGGAGGAATTTCCGGAAGAATTCCTAGCGAAATTTCCGGAGGAATTATACAGGAATTCCTCAAGGAATTGCTGGAGAAATACCGAAAGAAATTTCTGAAGGAATTCCTAGAGGAATTTCTGGAGAAATGACTAGAAGAATGTCTGGAGCAATTCCTAGAGGAATTTCTGGGAAAATTCCTAAAGGAATTTCTGAGGAAATTCCTAGAAGAATTTCCGGAAGAATTTCTAGAGGGTTACCCAACTAACAATCACTCATTTAACAGGCACCATTATGACGAATTAATTCAGCAAAATGTTGAATAACATTTGAATTATTTTCACGTACAACCTATATTCGGGTTTTATTCATACAAATTTGGAGAAGTTGTAAAGCATCATGTTGTGCACCAACTTAATTTTTTATTGTTCAAAGCGTTTTACAAATGTACAAGAAAGTTGCTATTCAGCTTTGGCAAAAATGACTGAAAATAAATAAAATGCAAAAATGTTGACCTCTCACGAGAGTAATTATTTGCTCTCATGTTGAGAACACCTATTATGAAATAAGAATTACATATAAAATTACCTAAATCCGGATTAGATCTCGAGACCTGTCGATTGCCAGCCGCATGCCTTCCTATCTGCGCCATCCTAGAGATGGTGAGATGCAGCACCCAAAGCAAAACATAATCTTCTCATGACTCAATAATGATCACCCCTGAACTTGTGTTCAGCAGTGGTGAATTAGCATAGCACGTGGTAATCAACTGAACAACGCCTTATACTTCAACAGCTGTTCAGCTCAAAACACGTGTTTTCCATTCTGATTTCGCTGTCAGTATTTTTATCGCACGGTGAGAAAACTTGTATCGAATGCGGCCAAAAAGTTTTGGTCCTTTTTGAAGATATTGTTTCCAGACGAACTAATTGCGATATAAATATGTTTTTATTTTTATTATTAAATATCGATCTTTAAAATGTATGACAATATGTGTTGCGGTATGGTCTTGGACATGGTGTAGTCACAGCATCTGTTCAGGTAATGTACTCATGCTCAGTCGAAGATCCGTCAAGCATTTTTTTTTATTTATGCTTTCGTCATGGAATCTTGATATTATGTTCAATATATAGTGCATAAGGATGTTTAGAGATACTTGAATTGTGTCGATTTCTGAATGCTGTTTGATTATCTAGGTGAATGTGGGAACAATATTCAGTAAACACGACGGGACTGCAATGTCAAATGCATCGATCCAAGCGTCTAGTACAATCGAACTGCTGCGGAAAATAAAAAAATATAATAACCAAGGTTCAAGTTCTCCTTGTTACAGACTAATCATAATAAATAAATGCCTCATTTTTACGTTGATTACGTCTCTTGGCACTCAATGTTAAACTACATAATTCTATTCTGTTTTATTTTATGTGATTCGTTTAAAATTTTGGTTCCTCAATAACTTGGTAGTCTAAACAGTTTTAGCCATGATTTATCCCATAATCCGAACAAAGTTCCGAGTCAAACTATGACGGGCTGAAGGCGTTTATTTGACAAGTGAAAAGCACATTGTTCAGGAGCATATGCTTATCGATGCATCAGCTCAATAAGATGCAGACAAATGTTTTGTTAAACTCCTTTGTTAAGGAATCAATGTTTGTCGAATAAATTTCTTGTTAAACTTTTCAAAAGTGTTTTATTTTATCATTGTTGATACCGATGAGGAAAGTCGAACATTGACTATTTTCTCAATTGAAAAATCATTTAAACAGTAATGTGTAGAGCATAATTTTAGTTCAGCTATCATTACCATTATTAAGCAACAATTCAGCAAGCTTGCTTGTTTGTGACTTGCAATTGTTAGTTGGGATTTCCTGGTTAAATTTCTAGAGGAATTTCTGGAGAAATTCCTAGAGCAATTTTTGGAGAAATTCCTAGAGGAATTTCTGGAGAAATTCCTAGAGGAATTTTGGGAGAAATTCCTAGAGGAATTTTGGAAGACATTCCTAGAGGAATTTTCGGAGAAATTCCTAGAGGAATTTTCGGAGAAATTCCTAGAGGAATTTCCGGAGAAATTCCTAAAGGAATTTCTGGAGAAATTTCTTCAGGAATATTGGGAGAAATTCCTAGAGGAATTTCTGGAGAAATTCCTAGAGGAATTTCTGGAGAAATTCCTAGAGGAATTTTGGGAGAAATTTCTAGAGGAATTTCTGGAGAAATTCCTTCAGGAATTTCTGGAGAAATTCTTAGAGGAATTTCTGGAGAAATTCCTAGAGGAATTTCTGGAAAAAAATCCTAGAGGAATTTGTGAAGGAATTCCTAGAGGAATTTCTGAACAAATTCCTAGAGGAATTTCTGGATTAATTCCTAGAGGAATTTCTGGACAAATTCCTAGAGAAATTTCTGGCGAAATTTCTAGAGGAATTTCTGAAGAAATTCCTAGAGGAATTTCTGGAAAAATTTCTGGAGGAATTTCTGGAGAAATTTCTTGGGGAATTTCTGGATCAATTCTTAGAGGAATTTCTGGGAAATTCTTGAAGGAATTTCTGGAGAAATTCCTAGAGGAATTCCTGGTGAAATTTCTAGAGGAATGTCTGGAGAAATTCGTAGAGGAATTTTTGGAGAAATTCCTAGAGGAATTTATGGAGAAATTTCTGGAGGAATTTCTGGAGAAATTTCTGGAGGAATTTCTGGACAAATTCCTAGAGGAATTTCTGGAGAAATTCCCAGAGGAATTTCTGGAGAAATTCCTAGAGGAATTTCTGGACAAATTCCTAGAGGAATTTCTGGAGAAATTCCTAGAGGAATTTCTGGAGAAATTCCTAGAGGAATTTCTGGAGAAATTTCTAGAGGAATTTCTGGAGAAATTTTTAGAGGAATTTCTGGAGAAATTACTAGAGCAATTTCTGGAGAATTTCCAAAAGGAATTTGTGGAGAAATTCCTAGAGCAATTTCTGGAGAAATTCCTAGAGGAATTTCTGGAGAAATTCCTAGAGGAATTTCTGGAGAATTTCCTAGTGGAATTTTGACAGAAATTCCTAGAGAAATTATGGGAGAAATTCCTAGAGGAATTTCTGGAGAAATTTCTAGAGGAACTTTGAGAGAAATTCCTAGAGGAATTTCTGGAGAAATTTTTGGAGAAATTCTTAGACGAATTTCTGGAGAAATTCCTAGAGGAATTTTGGGAGAAATTTCTAGAGGAATTTCTGGAGAAATTCCTTCACGAATTTCTGGAGAAATTCCTAGAGGAATTTCTGGAGGAATTCCTAGAGGAATTTCTGGAAAAAAAATCCTAGAGGAATTTCTGAACAAATTCCTAGAGGAATTTCTGGATAAATTCCTAGAGGAATTTCTGGACAAATTCCTAGAGGAATTTCTGGACAAATTCCTAGAGGAGTTTCTGGAGAAATTCTTAGAGGAATTTCTGGAGAAATTCCTAGAAATTTTGAAGGATTTGCTACTGGAATTTCTGGAGTAATTACTAGAGGAATTCCTGTAGGAATTTCCGGAGGAATTCCTGGAGGAATTCCTGGGGGAATTCCTGGAGGAATTCCTTGAAGAATTTCTAGAGGAATTCCTTGAAGAATTTCTAGAGGAATTCCTGGAGGAATTGCCGGAGGAATTCCTGGAGGAATTTCCGGAGAAATTCCTGGAGGAATTCCTGGAGGAATTTCTGGAGGACCAGAGAGGAAAATTCATGAAAATAGAGCCGTCGCATGCGTAGTTCTGGCTCCATGGCCTGAACGTCCTCGAAACAGATTTCTCCAGGCCACATTCTTATGACCACGGGATGAACACAGTCGCCTGGCCATTGGTCCTTTTTATGGATGATGGATGTCACAAAAGTTTAGCTTATTATATGTAGTGGCTTGATTGCCCTAACAGCGGGGAGGAAAAAAAGATAATTAATATAAAGAATCAAGAAGATAGACCGTCGTTCCTTCAGGGTATATTTCAGTGGCCACGGGTTGGTAAGGAAGACCATTAGACCTTTTCATGGTTACTAAAATGATGGATATGAAAAATCATGAAGAAAGATCCGTCGCATTTCTAGTTTTGACCGTATGGCCAAAACGTCCTCGAAATAGGCTTTTGCAGAGCACATTCCGGTGGCCATGGGTCGACCAATGGTTGGCCAGGGAGGCCATTTGACGTTTTACGGTGACCAAGAAGATGAATATAAAAAATCATTCTGACAGAGCCTTTGCATGCCTGGTTTTGGTGCCCTGACCGAAATGTTCACGGTCCAGGTCCCCGCGGGTGTAATTTCGATGCCCGCAACAGGACCAGATTGGGTTGGCCGGTTCCACATGACCTCTTCCAGACACGCATCATCCAGCTGGACATGTTTGCCGCAGACACCAACATTCAACGACGCGGCCGCTCGTAAAAAGCTTGTGTAAACAAAATTCCTCTCAGTAAACTGTCAAATTCGCGAATCGACCACTCTTCTGCTGTCGACTGTCGAGCTAGTCGGTTTCTGTGATCGCTTTTCTGCTCGACTCGACAGTGATAGCAGGCGACCCGATTTAATCGACTCGAGTTATAAAATAGCCCCCTAAGTTTTTTCCATCCAACCGAAATTTTGACTAGGTTGTATTCACTCAAATTTGAGTACTGTGCTAGAAACTCAGTGTTGGCTTGACGCACGGAACTGCAAAAGTTGGGGTGTTTCTCTCTTCACTCTCTGACAACAATTGAAAGAGCGCATGAAAAGGGAGATGAAAAAGAACTCAAAATTAAGTTTAAAAGTACCTAATTTTGAGTTTTTCAGTTTCTCCGTGTATGTCGCGTTGCGCCAGCGTCATCAACGGCGTCGAACGGTTTGTTTACGTCGCTGAAAAAAATGTTCTGTTCTAGGTTCTGTTTGTATTTTTGCTGGCGGCAAGTTTTTAAATCTTGCGATTATTTTAAACAAATTCGAAGAAATCCCGTTTCATTTCAATGGAATTCGTGCAAAACGTTGAGGAAGTGTTACTGGTTCTTTTCTAGCCTTCAAACGAAAACCGAGAAGAAAAAGGTTATTTTGAAACGGATTACGAACTCATGAGGAGCAGGGACCCGGAATACTTTTTAAAGTCGATCAGGATGAATCCGGATTGCTTTGACCTGCTGTTGAGCAAGATTGGCGATCGGCTGCAGAAGTATTCATTGCGGAAGCCGATTTCCCCGGAATGTAGGCTGTTCATGACCTCGATGTAAGTACATATCCGTATCGTTCTTGCATATAATTAGGTACATATTATCTATCACCGGGCTAGTCACCGGGGCACCTTGGTTGAAGACATTTTGATCGTAACGCATAAACTAGTCGAGCAACGGTTGTATTTTCAGACTATTCATACTCAACGCCATGATAACCATCAGCAAGACTAGTGACGCCACTGACATTCCTGAGGCCATCGGAACGTGAATCGAGGAATCCGTGTTAAGGAAATTTTGGCCATGGCGCCAAAACTAGTCGTGTGCCGGCTCTACCTCCATGATTTTTCACACTCACCATGCTATTAACCGTAAGAAGCGATCTAACTGGTACCTACTGGTACTTATAAGACCATCGGAGCTGGCCTAGGGAGTGCCAATGATGTCACTATTGGCGCGTTTATGAAAAAGAGCTGTGACAAGACTAGTTTTGACATCATGACCAAAATATCTCCGATACATGTTCCTCCAGGGGTACTTTCTGATGGCCAATAAGGTATATAGTGGTTTTGATGACCACTGGATGATTAAATATATAAAATCATGAAACCAGGGTTCCTTCAAGAATTCCTTGTTGAATTACTTCAGGCGTTACAACTGAAGAATGTTATTTCAGGAATTCTTCCAAGAGTTCCATCAGATTTTTTTTCCAGGAGCCTCTGGCCGAAGACAGTGTAATTGTCTTTGAACATTTGACTACAAGCTCCTCCAGTATTTTTTTCGCGAAATCTTCTAGTAGTTCCTACGGGAATTCCTTCGTAAATTCCTCTAGAAGACACTTCGGGAGTTTCTTGAGGAGTTATTTGTGAGTTGCTCCAGAAGTTATACAATTGCTCCTTCGTCAGTTCCTCCAGGAGTTGTTGGGGGATTGTCATGAAATTCCTTCGAGAGCCCTTTCAGGAATTTCCTCGCGTATTACTATGGATAGCAGATCTTGTTATTTCGGAAATTCAAGTGCTTTCATGAAATCTTTCAAGAGTTCCATTGGGGTTTTCCGAAGGAATTCTTTCGACAATTCTTCCAGGAGATTCTTCAGAAATGCTTCCAGGAGTTTCTGCAGCAATTTCTCCAAAGGTCCTATCGGGAATTCTGCCAGAAGTTCCAGCGGGAATTATTCAATTTTTTCCTTCGCGAATTCCTTTATGAGTTACATCGAGAACTCTTCCATGAGCTCCTGTGGGAGTTCTCCCACGAGTTCTTTCGGGAGTTCTTCCAGGACTTCCTTCTCTCTTCGGGAACTTCCTTGATATGTTTTTAAATAGTTCCTTATCTGCAGGATTTACAAGAAAAAGAATAAATAAAAATAAATAAATTAAACTATATCAGTATTCACCTAAGCCCCATATATATATTGGATGAACAAGGGCTTCAATGGGAATTCCTCCATTTTCGGGAATACATCCAGGATTTCCCTGAAAATTTACTCAAAAATTCATCCAGCATCCTCATGGGAATTCTACCAGGAGTTCCTGGGGAATTCGTCCAGGAGATCCTAGAGAGTGTAAACGCACGGGTATTCAGCATGACCATGCTGAGGGTGACGGGTTCGATTCTCGGTCGGTCCAGGATCTTTTCGTAAAGGAAATTTCCTTGATTTCCTTGGGCATAGAGTATCTTCGTGCCTGCCACACGATATACACATGCAAAATGGTCATTGGCAGAGAAAGCTCTCAGTTAATAACTGTGGAAGTGCTCATAGAACACTAAGCTGAGAAGCAGGCTTTGTCCCAGTGAGGACGTTACGCCAAGAAGAAGAAGAAGATCCTAGAGAGTGCTTCGGGAATTCCTCCAGTAATTTTTCGAGAATTTCTCCAGGAGTTTCTCGAGAATTCTTTCAGGAATTCCTCCAGGAGAGTCCTGGATCTCGGAGAGTCGAGAATTCCTCTAGAAGTTCCCCGAGAATTTCTCTAGAAGTTGTTCGGGAATTCTTCCCGGAGTTCATCCAAGAGTTCTACTTATATACCAGAAGTTCTTCGGGAATTCCCTCAGGAGTTCTTCGGGAGTTTCACCTGCCAGCATTTCCTCCAGGAGTTCCTAACGGTTTTTTCCATGAGTTCTTACGAAATTTCTTCAGGAGTTCCGCGGGCATTCCTCAATTCCTCCAGAAATTCCTCGGGAATTTCTCCAGGAGTTGCTCGGACATTCCTCCAGTAGTTCCTCGGGAATTTCTCCAGGAGTTGCTCGGCAATTCCTCCAGGAGTTGCTCGGGAAATTCCCCAGGATTTGCTTGGGAAATCCCCCAGGAGTTTCTCGGGAAATCCTCCAGGAGTTCCTCGGGAAATCCTCCAGGAGTTTCTCGGGAAATTCTCCAGGAGTTCCTCGGGAAATTCTCCAGGAGTTCCTCGGGAAATTCTCCAGGAGTTCCTCGGGAAATCCTACAGGAGTTCATCGGGAATTCTCCAAGGGAAGTTCCTCTGGAAATCCTACAGAAGTTCATCGGGAATTCTCCAAGACATTCCTCCAGGAGTTGCTCGGGAATTCCTCCAAGAGTTCCTCGAGAATTCTTCCAGCAGTTCCTCTACAATTCCTGCAGAAGTTCCTCCCCAAGTAGCCAAAAGTTCAGATAAAAGGGTACTTTATAAGCTAAGCAGCTTGTTCGAGGTCGCTCATTAGCCTTCTAAGCAGCTTCATTTTTAAGTAAATTTGGAACTTGAAAGTTCACATAAGCACGCTGGATATAGCCTTCTAAGCAGCTCCTGACAGAACTTTGTCAAAATTCATGCAGAAACAAAAATGTGTTTTTCAGAATCACACCCTGTTGGTGGGGGGCTTGTGATTCACGTCTGGAAATTGCTTCTGATAATTATATTTTCACATATGTCGCTGCTATGTAGATTTGAACTGGATCCTCCTGCGTGATAGCCTGCCGACTTACCGCTGCGCTGCTGAAGACACTTGACAAAGTCAAGCTAACTTCACTACTGTACAAATGTGCAAAACTAGCTGCCGACAGAAAATCAATTCAAGTCAGACTCTACCTGCTGTCCACTCAATCGCAGCTGTAGTACTGTGGTAGAGCGTAGGGCTCTTACGCAGCGACTATCGGTTCGAATCCGATGGGCGTCAATATTTTTTTTTGCTCACGCCTAGCATTCATTGATTTGATACTTAAATTCATATTTGTCTTTCATTCGTGTACGCTTAAACAGTTGTTTTCTGTAAAAGAAATAAATTTAATCTTCATTGAAACACAATGCTACTGAACTGAACTTCTATGAACTTGAAAGTTCCGATAAAGTTCCGATATAGCATCTTAAGCAGCTTTAAAGTTCCGCGAAGTTCAGAAAAAGTTCCGAATGGAACTTTTGGCTGCTTAAGAGGCTAACAATTAGCCTTGCCGGAACTTGTGACCGAAGTTCTAGCAAGGCTCATCGTTAGCCTCTTAAGCAGCCAGGAAGTTCCGTTTGGAACTTTATCTGAACTTCGCAGAACTTGAAAGTGCATTTTGTCATGGGAAGCGGAACTTTTGGTTACTTGGGTCGGCAATTTCTCCAGGAGTTCCTCCAGGAGTTGTTCGGTAATTCCTCCAGGAGTTCTTCGGGAATTCCTTCGGGAGTTCCTGCAGGAGTTCCTCCAGGAGTTTCTCGGGAATTCATCCAGGAGTCGTTGAGGAATTCCTCCAGGCGTTCCGCGGAAATTCCTCCAGGAGTTCTTCGGGAATCCCTTCAGGGGTTCCTCGGGCATTCCTCCAGGAGTTCCTCGGAGATTCCTCCAAGGAGTACCTCGGAGATTCCTCCAAGGAGTACCTCGGGCATTCCTCCAGGGTTTGCACAGGAATTCTTCCAAGAGTTCCTCGGGAATTCCTCCAGAAGTTCCTCGAGAATTCCTCCAGCAGATTTCCACTAGGAGTTTCTCAGCAATTCCTCCAGGAGTTTCTCGAAAATTCTCCAGGAGCTCCTCGACAATTTCTTCAGAGATTCCTCTGGAATTCCTCCAAGAATTCCTCGGAAAATCCTCCAAGAGTTCCTGGGGAATTCTTCCAGCAGTTTCTCGGTAATTTCTCTAGGAGTTCCTCAGGAAGTCCTCCAAGAGTTCCTCGGAAATTCCTTCGGGGGTTCCTGAAGGCATTCCTCCAGGATCGGGAATTCCTTCAGGGGTTCCTCGGGAATTCCTCCAAGAGTTCCTCGGGAACCCCCAGCCATTCCTCCAGGATTTCTTCGGCAACTCTTTCAGGAGTTCCTCGAAAATTCATCTAGGAGTTTCTCGGGAATTCCTCCAGGATTTCGACAAGGAGTTTCTCAGCAATTTCTCCAAGAGTTCTTCAGGAATACCAACAGGAGTTCCTCGGGGATTCTTCCAGTAGTTCCTCGGCAATTCCTCCAGGAGTTCTTCGGGAGGAGTTTTTCTAAAGTTTCTCGGGACTTTCTCCAGGATTTCCTCGGACAATCCTCGGGCATTTCTCCAGGAATCCTTCCAGGAGTTCCTCAAGATTTCATCTAGGAGTTTCTCGGTAATTCCTTCAGGATTTCCACCAGGAGTTCCTCAGCAGTTCCTCCAGGAGTTTCTCGGAAATTCCCCCAGGAGTTCCTCGGCAATTTCTCCAGAGATTTCTCGGAAATTCCCCCAGGAGTTTCTCGGCAATTTCTCCAGAGATTTCTCGGGAATTCCTCCAGGAGTTGCTCGGGAATGCCTCTAGGAGTTTCTCGGAAATTCCTCCAGGAGTTCTTCCAGGAGTCCCTCGGGAATTGGTACAGAAGTTCCTCGGGAATTCCTCCAGGAGTTCAATGGGAATTTTTCTAGGAGTTCCGATGGAATTTCTCCAGGAGTTCCTCGGGAATTTCCAATGAAGAGTTCCTTCAGGTACTTCTTGGGATTTCTTCGGGAAAAATCCCCCAGTAGTTCCTCAGGAATTCCTCCAGGAGTTCCTCGGGAACTTCCTCCGGGAATTTATCCACAGGAATTGTATAGAAGTTCCGCTGCAATACCTTCCTATGAGTTCCTCGGGAATTCCTCCAGGAGTTCTTCGGGAATTTCTTCAGAAGTCGCTCGGGAATTCCTCCAGGAGTTCCTCCAAAATTCCTTCGAAATTCCGAGTCGCCCGGGAATTCCTCCAGAAGTTCCTTCAGGATTTCCACCATTTCCTCGAGAATTCCTCCGGGAATTTATCCTCAGAGGACCCTCAGGAATTCTATAGCAGTTCCACTGGAATACCTCCCGAGGGATTCCTCCAAAATTCCTCCAGGAGTTCCTCGGGAACTCCTCCAAGAGTTCCTCAGGAATTCCTTCAAGAGTTCCCCGAGAATTCCTCCAGGAGTTCCTCGGGTATTCCTCCAAGAGTTCCTCGGGAATTCCTTCAAAAATTCCTCGAGAATTCCTCCAGGAGTTCCTCGGGTATTCCTCCAAGAGTTCCTCAGGAATTCCTTCAAAAGTTCCTCGAGAATTCCTCCAGGAGTTCCTCGGGTATTCCTCCAAGAGTTCCTCGGGAATTCCTTCAAAAATTCCTCGAGAATTCCTCCAGGAGTTCCTCGGGTATTCCTCCAAGAGTTCCTCGGGAATTCCTCCAGAAGTCGGTAGACGATGACTCTATGGATCCCAACACATATCCAAAATTCTTGTTATTCGAGCTGGCGGTTGATGGCCCACCCTATAGAAAGAGACTACGAAAGAGAGAAGGCTGGAAAAAATTTGCAACAAGTGTGCAGGACAGCATTTTGTAGATTCTATTCTTGTGGACGCAAAACTTTTGGATAATCTAGATATGTTTCTTTGACCCTTATGCAAGGCTTGAAAAGTTATAATTTTCGAATCTGAATTGTGGATTTCGTCTCTCCAAACATCAATCAGTTGCAAACAACTTCAAAAGACTTTTCAACAATAAGTTAATTATTGTTCACATATATTGAACTTAGAATATCGATTTATGAAGGAAACATTACAATGAGCGTGACATCGACTTATGTAGATATATGAAAAAAATGAAGAGACTGGTGAATCCATCTAGTTATAGAAAATATAGAGTTGCAACACATCGAGTTGTGGAGCGTTGACTGCATCTTCGTGCCTGCCACGCGATATACACATGCAAAATGGCAGACAAAACTCTCAGACAATGGAAGCCCTCATAGAATACTGCTGAGACGCTGGCTAGGTTCCAATTGGCACGTTAGGCCAAGAAGAAAAGAAAAAGATGAAGCATGTGTGTTAATATAACTTTCACTTCACATGTTTTCCACGTCAAATACAAACTCACAGATGGGTATATTTGCTTACGCTTTCTGCAGGTCAGGTTAACATCGAATTGTATCTTTCTTTTTCCCTGTCATAGAGTAACATACACATCTACTATCTACACTATATTGGCAGGCAGCAGTTCTTGAATGAAACATCCTACACCACCGGGAATTTCATGATGAATGAAACTGGTGTAATGGTAAATGAGCAGTTAAAAGCAAACAACCACGTCTCGAGTGATTCTTTGTTCGCATCGCATATCACACCCATCTTATGTTGTTGAATTTCTCATCACGAACCACACCAACAAATGTGTCGAAGCTGTAAGTTCACATCCAGTCAGACGTTCAGCATATAGTTTATCCCCAGAATGTTGACTTTTTCCATCCTACCTGTTCGCCTAGACAAAATCTACTGAGGAGATTTCCTTTAATCTGACACTAGTGCAAGTTTTCCTTCTACAGCAGGAATAGAAGAATCAGGATTCTGGAAGAGAGCATATTTACAAACAATGAGTCAGAATCCAGCGGCAGCTCTCAAACCGAAGGCAGGATGCTAAATATCTCTCTTTCGATAGCCGTCCGAATGCTGCAGAACCGGTCCCGAACGAACGGACTCCACGTGGTTGGATGCGCTCCAACTCCGACAACTCTCAGGCAACTGCATATGGGGGAGAGACTGCAATGCTCACAACTCTGCCACGACGTCCGGCGAGGAGAATTAGAGAAAAGGCTCTTCGGGTGAACTCACAGCATCCCTAGCGCAAGCGTGGTGCGTGCAACGAATGAGCATGAATTGTGAGTGACAAGAACGATGGTACAACCGATTTCTCTGTTGTTATTTTGCATTACACTCTGTATAGTTGGAAAGTTTGAAACATTATGCAAAACAGTAAATTATTTGATGAAACTTGACGGTTTTAGAAAGACGCATATTCCGTAACCTGGGGGAAGTTGATCACTTCTAGACCATCATTTGAAAAGGGCGTAACAGCCATTTTGAATTTCTGCTTCTCCCGTCCCTCCTAGGCTTACCCCCCATTATTCACGAAATCTTTTACCAGTAACAGATAGATCTGACTCCCCTCTATCTGTTAACGGGAAAAGTTTGCATAAAAATATTGGAATACGCCCAGGAGGGACGGAACAAGTGAGAATTTGCAATGGTTGTTCCGCCCTTTTCAAATGTTAGTCTAGACTTTTCCTGTATTCGTTTCAATAAAATCAGGTACCGTAAACCTGGGTTAAATTGATCATTCGGGTACTACATTGTAATTCCATACTAGGAACTCTTGAGCGTCGTAATGATTAAACTTTTCACGTCATCCGGTTCGTAGCTGTCTAGAGATGAGTGTAGACTTTTATTCTTTAGAAAAAAGTTAGTTTTGTCTTATTTTTTAAGGAATTTGAAATGTATTTCTCATTTAGCTGAAATTATTGCTACAAAACAATCGATTGCTAATAGAACTTCCCGTAAATTCTCTGTTTTAACATTGTTGAGGAACCTTGGTTAGGAAGTTATGAAGCTAATCAGAACATGAAATAGTTATAAAAAAGTTCATTTTATGATGAAATAGTCATTTATTGCGATAAAAATCACTTATTTCAAATTAAATTGCCTACCTTTGGGCGTTTAAGGGGAAATTTCATAATTTATTTTGCATTTAAAGTATTAAATTCACTAGTTGTAAGATTTTAAACGCGTTATTCGGTTTTAGAAGAGCAAAATTAAGTGGAGAAGGAAATGTTCCTTTCCAACCGATGCTTAATTGTATACTGATCAATTTCGCCCCAAAGTGGCATTTCCAATTTTTTGATATTTGGAGTTATTTAACTTGCAGTTGAAATTTATTGAACAAAATTCCGTCATATGGTTCCATGGAGATCCACAGGGTACTGGTTTTACAGAAATTCTTTTGGAATTATTTGAATTGGCACTGATGTTTTTTTTAATTCTTAATCACTTAACCTAATTTACAGCTCTTTTGTCCACTAGGGCACTACGTGAGCGATTCCAATTGGACGCTGTACTTACACTTTGTACAGCGCCTACATGTATTCTATTCTAATTCAACTATTTCGAACTGGTGCCTTGTGCTGCTTCAACTTTTCTACCCTGTCTACGGTAGAATGATGAGCACGATGATGCTGATGTGTGGCTGCTGTTCCTTTTCCAGTCCAATTGGGGGTCGTCCATTATGAGTTGCGGTTCGCCGATATCCAAATTCCGGGTCCGTTAGAGCTATATGCTCCGAAGAGGGTCAGGTGTCAGTCGCTCTCGGGGGAAAGAGCAACTGACGAAAAATTGCAAGCACTGATGTTATCCGCAAAAGTTGTTTTAAAGTGATCAATTTGACCCCGGATTACGGTACAATGCATATCATTCCAAACCAATACTTTTAAAACATAAACTGCGTTCACCTGTATCAAGTTCCGTATGCGAAATTCTTACAAAAAAAACCTTAATTAATCCACCTAGCGGTGGTTGTGCCTCCGAAAATCCATATCAACAAAAGTTAAGTGATATGTAAATGAATATCGCACTCTCATACGTTTGAAAAAAAATAATTTCATGGCCCGAGAAATCATATCGTTTTTCTGGCTTTTGATGTTTGAGCCTTAAACTCTTTAGAAAGCCGCAATCTTGAATTTTGATCCGCCGTCTTGGATATTACGGTATCCATATTTGAAATCCAGACATCTTCTACATATCAATTATACCCATATTGAATTGATTTTTACGGCTGTTCAGGCCCGTATGAAGTTGATCATCAATATTAACTTCTTTTCTCGATCAGCCTAGATAGCTGTGTGGTGTCGGTAGCGATTGTCTCAATTGGCTAAGAATAACACTACGGACCGCCTGTTCCGGTGGTAAGAGTCCACCAACAGGTGACCCCTAATTCATGGTGTGATGCGGCTTCATGCTTACCGTGCCTAGGAATGAATGGCTAGGGGGGTCTAATAAAAACATAACCGCAAACGGAGCCTGTGGAGTACCAGGGCGCCCTCCACAGTATTTTGCCCTTACTGCGCTAACCGGAGCAATGGTGCAGTGGACCTTGTGTTTCTCCGAGACAATCGGCTGCCCTTCTTTAGTCTCACTTGAGGCTAAATAAGGGCGGGATTATGAAGATGTTAGTAATTAGTTTAAATTTTCACCTATATGGTTTCACATTATGCGATTTACACAGTGTATTCTGTGTATCCTCGCCTTTGGCGTTTTCCAATCGATACCGATCTGCTTTTGTTGCTGCTGTTCTTTGTTGTGCTGTTGTTGCGAAGAGTATAATCTTGCCTAGTTTGGGTAGTGGCTACGGTTAGGATAGCTCAGATCAATCTTCAGCATAAAAGAACAGCAACAATCAATCTTTGCAGACTTATGCAAAACGGTTCAGCCCAAGTGGCCTTGGTCCAAGAACCTTACTTCCGTAAGGGGAATTTCTATCTAGGAAACCTTGTGAACCCGGTGTTTGCTACTTTCAGTAAACATGAAATGGCAAATTCACGTGTCATGCCTCGAGCCTGTGTGCTTGTCAACAACGCAATAGTTGCTACACTCATCTCTGAACTAACCACCAGAGATGTATGTGCCATCACAATTGATGTATCTGTTGGAAACCTCAACAGGAAATACGTGTATTGTTTATTTACCGCATGATGAACCATCCCCTACGGATGCTTTCAAACAAGTCATCGCATACTGTACTTCAAAAGGCCTTCCGCTAATTGTTGGCAGTGATGCAAATGCTCACCATATCATATGGGGCAGCTCAAACATTAACTTGAGAGGCTCCAGTTTGATGGAGTACTTAAGTAGTACATATCTTGCATTACTTAACATAGCAACCGCCCAACCTTCATGGTATCTGCTAGAGTGTTAGACATAACGCTTTGCTCTAGAAGAATTCGTCACGAGCTGACCAATTGGCATGTGTCAGATGAAGAATCTTTATCTGACCATCGCTACATCTTTTTTGAACATTTAAATGTTACTTCGCAAACATTGCGTTTCAGGAATCCCAGATCAACAAACTGGGATCTTTTTACTGATTTGGTGCGGCCAAATTTCATGGATACTCACCATCCATTGACACTCCAAGTGATTTAGATGATGCCGTTGATACTACAACGACCTTCATCATGGAAGCTTTTGAAGAAGCATGCCCTCTACGGTCTGTGAAGATCACAAGAGGAACCCCTTGGTGGAACTCTGATCTGGCGAAACTCAGGAAACAATGTAGAAAGAGTTGGAACAGACGACGTTCGGCTGGTTCGGAGGCTTTCAGGTCGGCTCGCAAGGCCTACAGGAAAGCTCTCCGGTCTGCTGAACGATCCGGCTGGAAAAACCTTTGTACAAATGTTTCCAGTTTGAGTGAAGTCAGCCGGTTAAATAAAATCCTTGCGAAATCTAAGGATTTCCGAGTGAACGAACTTTGTTTGCCAAATGGCGATCTGACTTCCTCTGATGAGGAAGTTCTGGAATGCTTAACGGGTGGCCACTAAATAACGGGAATGCTTTTAGCAGCTGATTAAAAACAATAGAAGCGTCCATAGAGTAAACATTTTTTAGACAAAACCATCGTCTATCTATCCACAAAGTCAGCGTATTTTTTATTTTGTGTCAACTTATTCTGTTCTGCAGAAAACGACATTGAAACAGGAAGCACTACCAAAACGCCTTGGACGGCTCTACTGATTGCTCAAAACAACCGTAAAAAAAGTTAATAGTAAACCATTATAAAACTAGAACCCGCCCGGTTTTGAATGAATTCCACATTTCGGCATCCCAAGAAACAGATCCTGAAGGAAATAGAGGAAAACTAGCAAAACCAATAAGCATGATATCATTTCACATAATAAAATCTTCTTTTGTGACATGGGCTGGATAAATCAATAGAATGCCTTGTTAAATAACAAATATTTACATCAAATCACATTTACACATTGAACAACATGTAAATGGTTCGTTATAAAAAAAATAGCACAAAAAAGTTCTACAATGAACCGCAGTGCACAAATTACATCGACACGTTTTGGTGATACAGAAAAATAACATTTTTTGGAAATTTCTATAAATGTCATTTACGGGAAAAGGCTACAACCAAAGCAAAACAAAAACAAGTCAGTATCCCCATTTTTTCTTATTACTGTTTGAGTGTGTAGATGCTAAAGGTAGCTGAGAAACCATTTATTTTGACCAACGATTTCACAGACGCAGAAAATGCGTGAAAGTAAACTCTGAAAACTCGTACAAAGCAGTTGCTCCAACATCACTGCAAAAAAATACTGTACAAATTACTACGTTCAACTTTCTTAAATTTTATATTTTCCATGGATGTACATTGTTAAACCTTTATGATAGTTAAATTCAGATTGCCATTTTTAAAGATCATATATTTTTAAGAGCACATTCAAAGCATTCCCGTTATTTAGTGACCACCCGTTATTCAGCACTTACTTCCCTGGATGTATGGATATTACATCTTCGGATGAACCTGATGTCTTTTCTTGTAGTTACGATTCCCTGGCTTCGGCTCGGAGTATTTTAACTATAGAATCGATTGAGTGGGCACTTAATAGCTTTGCTCCTTTCAAATCTCCTGGGGCAGATGGGATTTATGCTATTTTGCTTCCGAAGGGATTTGATCATTTCAAACATGTTTTGAAACAAATACTTGTTTGCAGTTTTGCTACAAGGTATATTCCCAAATCCTGGCGGGATATTACTGTGAAGTTTATTCCGAAAGTGGGTCGTATGAAGAAGCAAAGAGTTTCAGACCTATCAGTTTGCCCTTTTGTCGTCTGAAATGCTTAGAACGCATTGTGGATCATCACATCCGTGATGTTCATCTGGCCAACGTGCCTCTTCATGTGAACCAACATGCCTAAAAATCTGGTAAGTCCACTGTGACTTTTTTACACAAGGTTGTTTACGATATCGAGAAAGCATTCGCTCAGAAGCAATCTTGTTTGGGTGTTTTCTTAGATATCGAGGGTACCTTTGACAATGTGCCTTTCGATGCCATATTGGAAGCCGTAGCAGATAGGGGATTCTGGGGTAATACGCACCACTTAAGGAAGATGCGTCCAAATGCATATAAAAAGGCAATAATTTATTGGTTTAATGCATGCATTCATTACATATACTTTCATTCTAAGAGAAACCAGACAAAATTTCAGCCTTAATACAGTTCAGCTCTTGAAAATAACGTTTTTTGTAAAGACTAACATTACGGCTTCGTATGCACCCTTGCTCGGGGTAAAATGCACTACAACAATGGGGCAGGATGCACTCAAACAAAGGGGCAAGACGCACCACCACATTGAGGCAAGATGAACCGTCGAGTTTAGAAATCTTTTTACTTCTTAGACAAAATGCATGTTTTATAGGGTTTTAAGACAAACAATAGCTCAATTTTGTTTGCGATTACTTACAGAGCACTCATAGATATTATTACAGCTTGTTTTCTATAGGTGCGTTTTGCCCCAACCAATGGAGTGCATATTGCCCCAATCAATAGCAAAAAAAAATGTTTAAAACATATAATTTACGTAGATTACTGTTTAAGTTATTTTTCCTATGCTTAGAATTGCCCTCAATGAACTGCATAAACACAACAGCATTAGATGTTTGGTCGGTTTTCACCATCAAATCATTCGACAAACGATCGGGAAAATTACATCAGAATCGTGCTTTTCAATTTTATTCATTTTTCTCACTAATTACGTAACGCAGACATGTAAAATTTTCCAGATGCTCATTTATTAAGACGTTCTATTAGACTGATAAGGTTTCAAAGCTCTAAAACGGATAATCCCTGAAAAACAAAGGGGGTGCGTTTTGCCTCGACAGTGCGTATTACCCCAGATGCCCCTACGCCCCTAGGCAACTCAATAATAGCGGTTTTCCTACTTATGGTTTTGCCGACGACTACCTAGCATTGTTAGTTGGTATGTGTATCACCACCCTTTTCGATCTGATGCAAAGCGCCCATTCAGGTAGTTGAGGGTTGGTGTCGCCAATATGGCCTTTCGGTTAATCCGAGTAAAACATCTATTGTTCTTTTTACGGAAAGGCGTAACCGTAATGGCGTTCGACCTTTGCGTCTCTTTGATTCTGAAATCGATGTGACTGAACACGTAAAGTACGTTGGAGTCATTCTTGATTCCAAGCTTTCCTGGACACCTCACATTGAGTTCAGAATCAAGAAAGCTTGTATGGCCTTCGGGCAATGCCGGCGAACCTTTGGTACAACTTGGGGTCTAAAACCCAAGTTGTTCAGAGGCAAGACCTCCAGTGGTGAACTCGCGACGACAGGTGATCAACGGTAGACCCAAAGCGGACACTTCGCGAAAATCTGACTTTCGACCGACGACAAGGTGTGGGTATTTCGGTAAAAATCGATTGTCTCGACAGAACACGTTTTGGCTTCTGCTTTCTAAGAGGTCTATAATTCAACTAACTTATCTAATACAATGCGTGCCTTTAGATTCGGCTTTATCTTTATATGTATATGTGAGAATATGCAAAAGTAAAATATATGCGACTACAAATTCGCCAACCTAGTAGTAAACAGTGTTATCATAAATTCTTTATAACAGTTTGATTTTGAATTCATTTAATTTAATTTTAATAACTATTCAGCTCCAAACATCCCGGGCCCCGTTGAAACAGTCCGTTTCAACAGTCATCAGCTGATGTTCTAGTTCGCAGAAGGTTGATTGTCATCAGGCTCGTCAATCGGTAATACTCGGACCTCGGTGACTGCCCGTTTATACACACCACGGTTCGTGCGCACAAGAACTACACGCACTAAACCGTCAGGGCCTGTGTATGTTTCGTCGACCCGTCCAATGTTCCACATGAACGGCGGAAGCCCCTCCTGTTTCAGAAGGACTAAATCTCCCATCTGGATATTTGGCGAGGGAGTCCTCCATTTTGATCGCTGGTGTAACTGTGTGACGTAATCTCTGGACCAAAGTTTCCAGAAGTTTTGGACAGAACGGCGTGGGTCCTGGAATCTAGAGAGTCGCGACACGGGATCCTTCGTCATGTCCGGCTCTGGGATGTAGAACATCGGTTCCCCGACCAAAGAGTGGCCAGGCGTAAGCACGGTGAGGTCATCGGGATGGTCAGTGAGGGGTGTGAGAGGCCGGGAATTCAGAATGCTCTCAATGTGTGTCGCTGCTGTAGTAAACTCGTCCAAGGTGTAGGAATTGGCAGCGAAAATTCGGTGAATTTGGTATTTGAACGACTTTACTCCGGCCTCCCACAACAGCCCCCCAAAATGTGGAGAGCGAGCAGGAATAAAGCGGAAGGATATTCCGGAATCAAGGCAATAGTCCTTCCACTCGTCCGTCTTGAACTGCTCGAGATATTGACGACGCAACGATTTCAACTCGCAATCAGCCCCGACGAAGGCTGTGGCGTTATCGCAATGTAGCTCAATCAACCGACCGCGTCGAGCTACAAACCGTTTGATTGCATTAATGCACGCGGCGGACGTGAGACTCGGAACGATTTCGAAATGCACCGCTTTTACCACCAGGCAGACGAAAATCGCGACGTACATCTTAACGTTGGTCCCCCTCCCATACAAAGGACGAACGCTAAATGGCCCGCAGTAGTCCAGCCCGGCTTTGGAGAATACTCTGGATGGAGCGACTCTGGCCGCTGGTAGTGGAGCCATTTGTTGGTGGTAATCCGTAGGGCGGCAGCGGAAACAAGTAATGCACTTTCGGACCACTCTCCGAACTAATTTACGCCCACGCACCGGCCAAAACCTCTGGCGCATGGTCGCAAGTAGTAATGACGGTCCTGCATGGGCCGTCCTCACGTGGAGAGAGCGCGCTATCAGGAAGCTGATCTGGTGATTTGCTGGTAGAATCAATGGGAATTTCGAATCGTATGGGCCAGGAGAATTTTTCAACCGACCATCCAAGCGCAGAAGGTCGAACTGATCGAGGAAAACGTTCAGGTTTCTTAGAGGAGATTTGGCTTCGAAGTCAAGTTTAGATCGTTTGAGAAGATGGATTTCCTTAGAGAAACTGCTTACCTGAGCGAGACGTACCATGGCTTTCAATGCTCCGTCGATTTCCGGTGGAGTGAGATTGCCGTACACTCTTTCTGCTTTCGGCCGTCGACAGTTAGAACCAAATCGGATACACATTGCCACCGTCCTCAACAGCTTCCCCAGGTCTGAATACCGCTCGAAAATGGAATCGTCGATTGGGTTGGTAACTAGCACTACGATGACGCATTTCTCCAGCTCGGTGTCTTGAGTTTTCGTGGGGTTTGATGGGAAATCCGGCCAAGATTCAGCCTCCTGCCTTAGAAAAGGTGGCCCATGCCACCAAAGTGAGTCGTTGATAATTTGACTCGGATTTGTCCCGCGCGATATGCGATCCGCAGGATTAAGCTCGGATGGGACGTTGTTCCAGGGAAGCTCACGAGCAAGACGTTGCACCTCCGCAACACGATTAGAAACGAACACTTTCCAGTCACTCGGTGGCGACTGTATCCAGTGCAATACGACAGTGCTGTCCGACCAAAACACTGCTGATCCGTCGAAATCTGTTGTTGTTCGTAGGTTGTGGATCAATTGACTGCCAAGGACAGCCGCACAAAGTTCCAACCGGGGTATGTACAAGCCACGAAGAGGAGCGACTCGGGATTTTGCAATCAGAAGCTTGCTTTCAATTCCGCCATCCATATTGGGTCCAACAACATACACACAGCATCCGTAGCCCTTTGATGACGCATCGCAAAAGCAATGCAATTGATATTCCCGGTGATAGTTGGAAATGACGTGCCGCGGATCGGCAATTTTCTTCAGTTGCGCCAGATCTTCCCGAAACAATTGCCACCAGAGACTTTCTTCTTCGCACAATTCTTCATCCCATGTGAGCTAGGCCTGTCCAGCTTTTCAAAAATGTTCTCTGATTCTCAAGTCCACCCCCATATTTTGATTGGCATCCTAAAAGAAGTAACTGGTCAAAATTTCAGCCAAATCCATTACAATTAAGAGGTGCATCAAATCAATTTTGTGTTTTTCGACTATTTTTGAACTTCAAAAAATCATAACTACACTAAAACATGTCAAAACTTAATTCTTCCGGCAGAAATTGAAAGCTATACTTGTTTGCTACAACTTCTCCGAACAACGTGTGTCAATAAAATTGAAGGAAACATGTGTAATTATCACATTTGTAATCAGAAAAACCTTAAAAAGTTGATTTTTTGATAGATTTTGTTCTGGAATACCCTAATATACGTAATAAGTTGGATTTTTCAAAACGGCATCATATTCTCCAATGTTTTTTGGTTATTTGCTTCTTTGGCACCAATGCTGTAGGAGTTGAGCAAAAATTACTAAAATTCGTGAAAGCCAAATGTGGCCTAAAAACTAGCTTTTCGGGTGCAATCACGCTTTGGCGCGCAAAAAGTGGCATCGCGTCAGCACTGATATGATAGCCAACACCTGTCATCGCGCTTGTTTGTTATCACCCGTGGTAGGGGGTAGCCAAGGCAAACTACTAGGAAGCAAAGCTACTACGTTCAGTACAATTTCGCGCCACAACGTGATTGCCTCCAAAGAGCTAGTTTTTAGGCCACATTTGACTTTCACGAATTTTAGTAATTTTTGCTCAACTCCTACAGCATTGGTGTCAAAGAAGCAAATAACCAAAAAACATTGGAAAATATGATACCGTTTTGAAAAATCCAACTTATTAAGTATATTAGGGTGTTCCAGAACGAAAACTATCAAAAAATCAACTTTTTAAGGTTTTTCTGATTACAAATGTGATAAATACACATGTTTCCTTCAATTTTATTGGCACACGTTGTTCGGAGAAGTTGTAGCAAACAAGTATAGCTTTCAATTTCTGCCGAAAGAATTAGGTTTTGATATGTTTTAGAGTAGTTATGATTTTTTGAAGTTCAAAAATAGTCGAAAAACACAAAATTGATTTGATGCACCTCTTAATTTCAATGGATTTGGCTGAAATTTTGACCAGTTACTTCTTTTAGGATGCCAATCAAAATATGGGGGTGGACTTGAGAATCGGAGAACATTTTTGAAAAGCTGGACAGGCCTAATGTGAGCCGCTTTGCCCACAATCCTTGGACGAACATCCTTGCGCTGATGACGACCGGTCCCTGTAGGCCTAAGGGGTCAAAGAGCCTTGACATTTCGGATACCACGGCTCGTTTGGTGACGATGTCTAGATTTTCCAGGTCGGGAACTTGGAAACTGAGCTTATCGGTGATTGGGTTCCACTGTAATCCCAGTGCTTTTGTGACCATACTACGTCCGATTTCCGTTGGGCCGGTTGCTCCATACAGTTCACTGGGTATGTGACGTAGCACGGTAGGGTCGTTGGCAGACCACTTACGAAGGGTGAAACCCCCTCTGGCGAGAAGTTCTTGTAACTGCTGGCATGTCTCCGCAACCTCCTCTAAGATGTCACCTCCAGCAAAGGCATCATCCACGTAGAAGCGCTTTGTAACAACTGGTGCGGCTAGGGGATATTGGTCTCCATCATCTTCAGCGAGCTTATTTAGGACGCGGGCAGCTTGATACGGTGAGCTGGCCAATCCGTAGGTCACCGTTTTCAGGTGGTAGTGCTTCAACGGTTGAGACGGATCCGAACGCCAAACGACAGATTGGAATCTTCGATCGTCCGGGTGGACCCACACTTGCCGAAACATTTTCTCGGCGTCCGCGGAGAATACGTACCTGGGAAGCCGGAAATTAACAACCACGGCGAGCAAAGCTGGCTGTATCGTTGGGCCGGTGAAAAGGACATCGTTCAGCGACAATTGGCCATGGGATTTGCTGCTCGCGTCGAAGACGACTCTGGTTCTTGTGGTCGTGCTTTCTGGCCGGCGTACAGCGTGGTGCGGGAGGTAAAACTGAGGACCATCGACGCGGGAACATTCCTCCATATGCCCCAGCCTTAAGTATTCCTCCATAAACTGCGTATATTCCACACGCAGTTCGTCGTCCTTGGCAAAACGTCTTTCCATCATCGAAAATCTATTGGCAGCAGCTAATTTCGAGACTGCGTAGCCGTTTTTAATGATAGTTGAAACGATACAGTCGAACCTCCACTAGAATACAACAGATTGGCAGCAGCTTTGTAGGAATCTCCAAGGAATGGAACGCTGGATTCTCTAAGCGGTAGACGTACAACATAGCGTCCTGTGTCGTCACGGGATACAGTGCGCATGAAGTGGTCTTCTACATGTTGCTCTTCCTGCGTTAGCGCTCGTCCGACGTCGAAATCGTCGACTTCCCACATCCGTTCCAGCTGGGCGTTTAGATCTTGTTCGGTAGCAACGTGGCACACTACCGTCTTCTGCGCCTCTGCGGGGGATGTGCCAGACACCACATACCCTAATACAGTTTTCTGCAAAATGGGAAATCCGTCAGCGAGGGTAAGCCTTTGGGATTCGAGAAGAGCGAAAAACAGTTCCGCTCCAACAATGAGATCCACTCCTTGGGAAATGTTAAACCTCGGATCAGCTAACGGCAAGTTACGCGGAATGGTCCAGCGAGAAATGTCTACACTTCGACTAGGAAGACTCACGGTGAGTTTCGGTAGGACCAAACAGTCTATTTCTTGTTCGAAACCGCCGAACCGTGACGCGAGCGCGATATTCACCTTGTAGTGTACGTTTACGGTGGCTTGCCCGATACCACTAACAGGAAGGCTGATTCGTGTACGCTTGAGATCTAATTTCTGGCACAGTGATTCAGAAACAAAGTTCGATTGGGAACCACTGTCCAATAGAGCCCGTGCATAGTGGTACACATTATTCACATCTCGAACTCGAACAACAGCGTCGATAGGAACACAATGCTTTCAAAAGTATTGTTTGCTTGGGTCAACGATGTGGCGGGTGGTAGAGGCTGTGGAGGCTGGGCGCAGTATGGGGTTGGTTCAGATTCGTTGCGATCGAGCGAAACAACCGGCGACGGAGAGGGGGGTTGGTCGATCGCGGCGTGAGGCGACGAATCGTTTCGCGAGACCGGCGCGGCTGCCTGGGGTAACGAACGCGTGAGCACCACCGGTGGTGCATTTGCGACCGAAAACGATATCTCAGCTTGAGATGTAGTGGTTGCTGTAGAACAGATGGCTGTACACGCTTGGGTAGTGTTCGGCATTTGTTCTTCGTTCGGCGGAGTGATAATCGCCGAATTCGACACCGGTTTTGGTAGATGTAGCATACTGTGATGCTTCTTTCCACACGTTCTACACAAACTACTTCGGCAGTCCTTAGCCATATGGCCACCTCTCAAACAATTTATGCACAAACGGTGTTTTTTGGCGAAGTCGAGTCGATTGTTCGGGTTTAACTTGATGAACGCATCACACTGAACCAACGCGTGAGCTTGTTTACAGCTCGGACATTTCGTAACGTTCTCAGAAACCACGTGAGAAGAGGTTGATTTGGCCTTTGTGGGCTTCACTTGCACAGTCGAAGAAGAGTTACACGACGTGGAGCACTTTTGTAGAGTACGCGATCTCTTTCGGATGAACTCAAGCAAATCCGTATACTGAGGCGATTCTTCTTCACTACACTGAGTTTCCCACTCGATGAGAGACTTCTCGTCAAGTAGGCTGCTTAGGCGCTCCACCAGGAAAGAATTCCAGTGGGCATCTATATTCTCGAGCTTGTCGAGAATTCCGACATGGCGGTTGAATTCGTCCGCTAATTCGGACAAGGCTGAAGAAGTACCCTTTCGCACTGACGGAACGCGGAAAAGAGCAGACATATGCTGCTTCACGAGATAGTTTGTGTTTTCGTACCGGTCACAAATGGTTTTCCATGCGATAGCGTAATTGTCCGCGGTAATCGTAATGGAAGCGATAAGTCGAGACGCGTCACCCTTCAAAGTACTGCGCAAATAGTGCAGTTTTTGCACAGCCGACTGCAATGAGGTTGCCTTACGGCGCACTATACGACCTCGCAAATTGAGGTTAGGTATATCTCCGCCGGACCGACGGATACTCGAGATATAATCACTTTTTATCACTTTGGGGAGTTTCTCTGGCTCAATCACAGCCCGCGGCCACCAGAACGACAACGAAGGGTATTCAGCTGTTTTACAGCAGCGACAACAATAATCACTGGGGCTGGAGCGAATGATAAAGCACTAGAAGCACGAGGCACTACACGTGGTCGTTCACCAGAGCACTTTGTGGGATTTCCTCCCGGGTTTCGGCACCATAAATTTGTTCAGAGGCAAGACCTCCAGTGGTGAACTCGCGACGACAGGTGATCAACGGTAGACCCAAAGCGGACACTTCGCGAAAATCTGACTTTCGACCGACGACAAGGTGTGGGTATTTCGGTAAAAATCGATTGTCTCGACAGAACACGTTTTGGCTTCTGCTTTCTAAGAGGTCTATAATTCAACTAACTTATCTAATACAATGCGTGCCTTTAGATTCGGCTTTATCTTTATATGTATATGTGAGAATATGCAAAAGTAAAATATATGCGACTACAAATTCGCCAACCTAGTAGTAAACAGTGTTATCATAAATTCTTTATAACAGTTTGATTTTGAATTCATTTAATTTAATTTTAATAACTATTCAGCTCCAAACACAAGTATATCAAATGGATCTACACAACTGTTGTTCGGCCAATATTGGCTTATGGATGTCTTGTGTGGTGGCAAAAGGGCGAAATGAGAACGATCCAATCAAAGTTAGGCCATCTCCAAAGGATGTGCTTAATGGCGATGTCTGGAGCGTTCTCTTCAACTCCCACGGAAGCGCTCGAAGTTCTCTTTGACGTTGCTCCACTACACATTCATCTCAAACAAGAAGCACTTACTTGCACTTACCGTCTACGGGTACTCGGTCTACTAGAGGAAACTCCTGTGAACCGCACATCAACACACACTTCGTTGTTTCCACTTTTGGTGAATTGGGACAAAATTGTCCTTGCTCCAAGTGATCTTACAATTGCTTGTAATTTTCCATATAGGACATTTTCCACAAAATTCCCTTCCCGGGAAGAGTGGACATCTGGTTATCTGAAAAGAAGTATTTCAGACGGCATCGTATGTTACACTGATGGCTCCCTTCTCGAAGGTCGAGCAGGTGCTGGCGTTTATTCTCGTGAGCTAAGGCTGTGTCAGTCTTACTCACTTGGTAGACACTTTACCGTTTTTCAGACCGAAATCTTTGCTCTTATGTGCGGAGTGCAATCAGCACTTCAGCAGCACGTAATGGGCAAAGTAATATACTTCTGTTCAGACAGCCAGGCTGCTATTAAAGCACTTGCTTCGACCAACTCCAGGTCGAAGATAGTTATCGCTTGTCGAACTAAAATCGAGGAGCTGAATTCAGCAAACGCTGTTCACCTTGTATGGGTACCTGGCCATTCTTCCATCGCTGGAAATGAATTGGCTGATGAGTTAGGCCCTGAGCCAGCTATTCCGATATCGAAGTGTTGGATTAAGCTTCAGATTCACACCTGGGCTGCTACTCAACACAGACAATACTGGAATAGTTTGGAGTCATGTCGTCAAACCAAATTGTATTGTACTGAACCATCTCCAAGGGTGGCAAAGTATCTTACAAATCTGTCAAAGCAGAATTGCATCACTCTGGTCAAAGCACTGACTGGCCACTGCCGACTCAGCTATCACATGACGAATATTCAGCAAGCTGATTCATTTGCATGTGATAGCTGTGAATCCGATTATGGAACTTCGTATCATTTGATATGTAACTGTCCAGTTTTTGCGCAACTGCGTTTCCGAGTATTCGGTAAACACTTATTAAGTGAAACTGACTTCAGAGACCTGAATATTCAGGATATTCTGTTGTTCTTAACCCGCAGTGGTAAAGAGCTATAGGCTCTCTTTCGCTTTATGCGTTATTAAAGTGCTCTTTTCAGAGCGCTGTTTGAACCCATTGTGGTACGCTTATGCGTTATTACAGTGTCCTTTTCAGGACGCTATGTGAAACCATTGTGGTACTCTTTTGAGAGTATGACGATCCTATTCTCTTACCTGTCCTTTCCCATGTCCTATCCTTTTTCCTTCCCTTCTCCGTCAGGTAAATAATGAATAGGCTCGTGTTCATGGCGATGGCACAAATGTCCCAAATGGAGGATAACGTGCCTCTGGAGCCGGCCTTCTGATACCTGATACCTGATCCATATTTGGAATCCAGACATCTTCTACATATCAAATATACCCATATTGAACGATTTTGGAGCATAAACCTCCATTAAACAGCCGCCGTCTTAAATTTTGGGACGTCATCTTGGATATTCTAGTCGCCATTTTTAAACTCCGGTCATCCTCCCATACCAAATACGTGGTTTTTGGGCCGAAAACTCTATAAAACAACCGTCATCTTGAATTTGTAGCCGCCATCTTGGATTTTAGACCGCCATCTTGGATACTCTGGTCGCCATTTTTAGAGCCCTTCTTCCCCAATCCAAGTATACCCATATTGCGTTATTTTAGGTCCTAAAACTCCATTATACAGCCGCCATCTTGAATTTTAAGCTGCCGTATTTGATTTGAGACCGCCGTCTTGGATATTTTGGTAATCATTTTTAGACTCCAGACTGCTTTCTCGTACCAAATATACCCATGTTTCATGGCTTTAGAGCCTAAAACACCATTGAACTCCTGCCATCTTGGATTTTGGGCCGACATCGTTGAATGTCTGGTCTCCATTATCGATGCTCGCACAAAATTCGTCAACCATGCCAAAGGTTTCAAAAATCGCCGCAGTTTGATGGGGCCAGGTTTAGTTTTATATACGACCAGCTCTACCGGTGCTGGTCCGGATCACTGAAATATCCATAACTCCGGAACGCAGTGACCGATCCGGATCATTTTCAATAGCAAACAATGCGGTAAAATTCCGGTTTGATTCGAGCTATACATAATTCGAAAAATCTGCCAATGGGAAGTGCCTTAAGGCCGTACGGAACGGTGGTTGAACCGTCCGCCATTGCTCTGTTGCTAGTAAGAAGCAAATCTCAACTTCTACTTCATATTATTGACTAGAAATTTGATCGTTCATTTGCTCACTTGTGGTGCACAATCAATGAGAGTATATTACAGGTGAGGAAGAAGAAGAGATGGCTATGTATTAGTAAGCAAAGAAACATGTAAACACAAATAGTGACGTCACTATTTGACACGCGTTCTTATGGGAGCTCGTTATGCTTGTAGTAGTGACATGTTTTGCACCAGACACGGATCTCACGCACACGAAGTATCTTCTTCCCCACCTTTAATAGACTCTCATTGGTGCACAATCGACTAAAGTTTCAGTTACGTCAGTGCAGCGGAAATTGATATTTGCTTCTTCAAAATCGCGAGACAAATTGTTAGAAAGAGAAGGAAGATAGGAAAAATTACACGTCGTCCCGTGCGGCCTTAAAAGCGAGTGAACTTAATTTGCGCACATACATACATACATACACACATACAGACATCATCTCAATTCGCCTAACTGAGTTGATTGGTATATGCGACTTGGTCCTCCGAAAAATCATTGTTTGAGTGAACATATAGCCTTTCCAGTACACTTAGTGTACGAGAAAGGCAAAAACATGTTCAAATGGCCAAATTTGAAAACTTTCAATCTGGGGTGATCAACCAATGATGTAACATTCTAAGATTGCAATATTATTGATCAATTTAAATTTGATAATGTTGAGTCTCAACAAGTTTTCGAAAATTTTGCAACTGGTGTATTTTGTATGTTAAAAATAAAATAAAGTTTAATAAGGCCTGAAGCAGCCGGAACCCGTGGCGCAGTGGCTACACGTTCGCTTCATAAGCGGATGGTCATGGGTTCGATCGCAGCCTCGGCACTTCGTCAGTTGCTCTTCTTCCCCCCGAGAGCGGCTGGCATTTGACCCTCTTCTGGAGCTCTCATAGCTCAAACGGACCCGGATAATTGGATATCGGCGAACGGCAACCCATAATGAACGACCCTCCATCGGATTGGAAAAGGAACAACAGCCACACATCATTTCATCATCGTGCTCATCATTCTACCAAGGACAGGGTAGAAAACTGAAAGCAGCACAAAGGCAAACCAGTTCGATATAGTTGAATAAGAATATAATAGAATACATATTTAGGCGCTGTACAAAGTGTAAGTGCAGCCAATTGGAATCGCTCACGTAGTGCTCTAGTGGACAAAAGAGCTCTAAAATAGGTTAAGTGGTTAAGAATACAAAGGCCTGAAGTACACAGGGTTAAATATTTGACAAGGAATGAACTAAAGAAACAACATCTGTTTGATACTGATGAAAATTGGATCGAGTCAAACAAGCTACCATCGTTTACTAAGAACTCACCTGCTACTGAAATAGTTATCTATTGCCAGAACTTTAATCGTATGAGTAGCGCATCAAAGTTGAATGCAATCCATAAAAATATATTGAGCTCAAATTATTCAGTTATACTGGGCACTGAAACTAGCTGGAGTGACAGTGTCAAAAACGAGGAAGCTTTTGGTAGCGATTATAACGTGTTTAGAGACGACCGTGATCTAGTATTAAGCCAAAGACAATCTGGAGGAGGAGTACTCATTGCAATCCTAACTAAGTATAATTCGGAACATATAATTTCACCAAAATTTAAAGAGTTTGAACACGTGTGGGTCAAAACTAATATTGATGGTGAAACTCACATTTTCGCCTCAGTTTATTTCCCACCTGATCAAGCATACAAATCAACTTATGAAAAGTTCTTTCAAACAGCTGATGAAATTGTATCTCGGCTTCCTCCTGAATATAAAATACACATATATGGTGACTTTAATCAGCGTGATGCAGACTTTATTCCTGATGCAGAAAATGAGAGTATTTTATTGCCAGTTATTGGTGACAATGATACATTACAATTTATTTTTGAGAAAATTGCCTTTCTAGGTCTTAATCAAATAAATCACGTGAAAAACGAACAAAACAATTTCTTAGATTTTTTACTGACGAACACACACGAAGATTTCTGTGTAATTGAATCTCTTGCACCTCTATGGGAAAACGAAGTATTTCATACGGCAATTGAGTATTCTGTATTTGTACATAATAATAGCATTCCCATCGAATGTGAATATGAAAATGTATTGGATTTCAACAAAGCAAAATTTGACAATATTAAGGCTAAATTAAATAGGACAAACTGGCAATCTATTTTAAGGAGTCAACAAAGTATTGATTGCGCTGTGGGATTTTTTTACGAAATATTATCGGGTATCATTCAAGAAGAAGTTCCACTTACGAAAAAGCGACGAAATTACAATTCCAAAAATCCAATTTGGTTCAACAAACAAATTCTGAATTTGAAAAATCGAAAGCAGAAGGCTCATAAAACATATAGAAAAAACGAAAATCAAGAAAATTTGATGAAGTATTTAAACATTTGCAATCAACTTAATACAGCAATGTCTTCTGCTCTTTCTGATTATAATGTGAAAACTGAAAGTGAAATTAAGTCATGTCCAAAGAACTTTTTCAATTATGTTAAATCCAAGTTAAAGTCAGACAGTTTCCCTCCAAAATGACATTAGACGAAAAAGAAGGACATAATTCAGAAGACATTTGCAATCTTTTTGCATCATTCTTCCAAGAAACTTACACAAATTTTTCAGATAATGATCGTGATTTTGAATACTTTTCTTATTTTCCTGATTTTCCAAGCGATGTTAGTGTCAGTCACATTAATGTCAAAGACATTTTGGCTAGATTAAATGACCTAGATATCACAAAAGGTTCTGGACCAGACGGAATTCCTCCATCTTTCTTAAAACCATTAGCAGTTGAACTTACAACTCCATTATTTTGGTTATTTAACATGTCGCTGGAATCTGGAAAATTCCCGATGGAATGGAAAAAATCTTTCCTAATACCCATTTATAAGTCTGGTAAAAAATGTGATGTTCGAAATTATCGTGGAATTGCTATTATTTCATGCATACCAAAACTTTTTGAATCAATCATCAACAGAAATGTTTTCGCTCAGATTAAAAATAGAATAACTAATTCTCAACATGGCTTCTTCAAAGGCCGTTCAACAGCCACTAACCTGATTGAGTTTGTCAATTACTCTTTGAATGCAATGGAAAACGGTAATCATGTGGAAGCTCTCTACACTGACTTCAGCAAAGCATTCGATAGACTGGACATTCCTATGTTGATTTACAAGCTTGAAAAGATGGGAATTGCAACGGGGCTCCTCAGCTGGATCAAGTCTTATCTAACTGATCGTCAACAAATAGTGCGATTCAATGAGAAAAAATCAAAACCAATTAAGGTCACATCTGGAGTTCCCCAAGGTTCACACTTGGGGCCTCTTCTTTTTATTTTATACGTTAACGATATCTCTTTTATACTAAAAAAACTAAATGTTCTTATATATGCTGATGACATGAAGCTGTTCCTAGAAATTAGAAATAAACATGACGCCGATGTACTTAAGAATGAAATTCAAATTTTCCATGTATGGTGCTCTAAAAGTTTATTGGAATAAAATGTAAAAAAGTGCAATCATATAACGTACAGTAGAAAACGATGTCCATCAGTTGTCTCAATAAAGCTAGGCAATCAAATTGTTGAAAAATGTGAAAAAATAAGAGATTTGGGTATAATTTTAGACACAAAATTAACGTTTGTAGAACATTATAATACAATTATCCATAGAGCATATAATATGTTATCGTTTATAAAACGTTTTGGTTATAGCTTTCAGGACCCATACACTATAAAAACATTATACATTGCGTATGTGAGATCAATATTAGAGTATTGCAGCGTTGTTTGGTCTCCTTACATGAAAAAACATGAAGAACGCATAGAGTCAATTCAGAAGCAGTTTCTATTGTACGCACTACGTAAGTTAGGATGGACAGTATTTCCTCTGCCTTCATACGAAGCACGTTGTTTGCTGATCAACATTCAGACATTGAAAGAACGACGTGACTACGCTATGGTATCGTTTGTTACTGATATTGTCTCACAGCGTACTGATTCACCTGAATTATTGTCCAAATTAAATTTTTATGCTCCCAGTCGGCATCTACGTGAGAGAAATTTGTTTTCAGCGGAACGTCATCATGCTGATTATGCAAAATATGGACCGTTAAATCAAATGATGTACGCTTATAATCGGCATTGTGAAATGATTGACCTAAATATGACTAGAACGCAGTTGAAGAAACATTTTCAAAACATTCGAAATCGTAGAAGCTAAAAATAGCAGAAAGATGTGGCCTTTAATGATAAAAACTGAGCTAATAACAATTATAAATATAAAATATGTATAAATAGATATTAAGCATGAAATGTATTGAAATTGGTCTACGTTTGATTGACGACAATAAATAAATAAAAGATGTTTGAGCATTGATTTCTTTTTGGAGAATTATTTGACTTTGTGTTCTACGATGTTAAGGTATAGAATGATCCACAATAAACGCCTAGAAGTAGGCAATTTCTTAAAAATCGTCTTATTTTCGCAAAAATATGCTTTTTGCAAATAGAACTTGTATGTTAACATCAATTTCAACTCAAAGCAAAATTCAATAAGCTTACCATAAATGAATAAAAGTGTTTTGTGAGTCATCTGATCTGCAAAGTGTGTATGGGTGGCAATTTTTTTTAAAAGACAGTCTTTTTACCGAGTTTTTATACATATCCAAAAAAGTTGATATTTTTACTTAAAATCTGACACAATTGGCTATGACTGCGCCCCGATTAGCGAATCGTGTTCATTCGTTGGGGCAACTGTCGACAACTGAACCAAATGTTCTATACACACGCAAATGTCTTGATTGCTAACGAACTTGCTGATGGTCGGGTCTAAAGGAATAGACTGGAAGTGGAGGCTGGCGGTTATCCACAAAGACGTCGTTGGAATCATCCAACCATTTCGACTGTCCGAGAACCATTTTGGCTGTCCGAGTCCAAGCGGGTTGCCAGAAATGTTCCGACTGTCCCACACTGGGGCAGAACTGAAAATACATGGAAAAAACCTCTAGCTCGTCGAGATGTCGAGATACTCATTTGGTGTCTTCAGAGAAAATATTTCTATGGACATGGTCGATATTCTGAGTGGTGGTCAATTTTTCTTACGTTATTCGCATAAAAGTTCTATAAGTCATTTTGGCCAAATTGCATTTTAGCGATATGGTTTCTTCGGCAAAGTTGTTTGGCTATTTATGCTAAAAAAGTTTGCTGAAGACGTCAAATTTCCAAAGCCTACTATTCTTGAGATATTGACCGATTTATAAAATACCTACCTAAAATCGATTTTTTTCATTAAAATACGTTTTTAAACAAATTTAATGTCCGTTTTCGAGTTATAATAATGAAAAATACTAAAATAAAACATATATCGAGGAAATTAGTTGAAAAAAATAAAATATGCATTGATTTTATATAGACAGTTCCCGAAAAACACGCAAAATGTATATAGGACGTTTTTGCAGTCAAGTTCGGGCAAGTTTTTTCATCGGCAATCACCTAAAAATACATTAGCTTTTATGCAAAAAATTTTCACAGACATGATATTTAATGGTTTTTTCTAAATTGTGTTCAAAGTTTACTGTTTTGGGTAAATTAGTACAAAATTTTTGTTCATAAAATACTACGTTTTAAGGTGCCAAGTGGGCTGCAAAACGGTGAGTCGATAAGGAGAGCGTCCAACATAGCTCTGGTCCTCACAAGTTCCTACCTCATGCTTCCACGGGTCAAATGATGACAAAGACCGCCAGCTAAGAGTTGTGTGCTTAGCTGGTAGTGCAGCCTGGGCACTGTTGTCCTTCTGACTTCAGCTAGATTGAGGAGGTACGATCCGAGCGTCTGTTCACCAAGGAGGTGCGGCTCAAACAGCGTCTGTTCTGGCATCCAGCGGCTGAGTATGAAATGCTGTATTGCGTCAGCTATACCTAAGAAGGCAGCCCCTTCAACGCAATGTAGGCAGCGCGGCCCCGGTAAGGTAGCCTGCTGAAAACCTTCAAACACCCAGAAAAGCAATAGTAGAGTAAACGGATTGATTCAACGGCAACAGACCCGGCAACGAATAAAGGACAACGATTGGAAAGTCGGATCTTGGAACGTGAGAACTTTGAATGAACCCGCACGTGTTGGGCTCCTGGCTCGTGAACTGCGGAATGTCGGCGTTAATGTGGCCGCTATCCAGGAGATACGCTGGCCCAAAACTGGAGAACGCGAATTCCGAGCGGTGGATCCCATCGTCAACACTTTATTCAAGTACCACATCTACTACAGCGGCGGCGATAAGGCAGAACGCGGAGTTGGCTTTATAGTGATCGGGAAGCAGATGAAGCGAGTTATTCGGTGGAAGCCGATAAGCGACCGAATCTGTGTGTTGAGGATGAAGGGCAAGTTCTTCAACTACAGCCTGATCAGCATCTATGCGCCAACGAACGACAAACCCGATGACATGAAGGATGAGTTCTATGAGAGCCTTGATAAGGCCTACGGAGAGTGCCCAAAACAAGATGTCAAAATAGTCATCGGAGATGCAAATGCGCAGATCGGCAGAGAAAGTTTCTTTCGGCCTGTCATTGGAACGGAAAGCCTTCATTCTGTTACCAACGATAATGGTCTGCGCCTTGTGACATTCGCTGCTGCTAGAGGGATGGCAATCAGCAGTACCTACTTCGCACGTAAGAATATCCGAAAACACACCTGGCGACATCCGAGTGGTGACAGTTGCTCCCAGATAGACCACGTGCTGGTCGACGGGCGACATTTCTCGGACGTCATAGATGTGAGGTGCTACAGAGGCCCGAACATCGACTCGGATCATTATCTTGTAGCCGCTAAAATTCGGGCGCGATTATCCAGCGTCACGAGTTCAAGAAACAACAGGACGATGCGTTTCAATATCCAGCGCTTGTCAGCCGAAGGGATTGCTGCACAGTACCATCAGAAGCTAGACGAGAGGATAGGAGAGACCAACGGATCTGGAGATGTCAACAGCTTGTGGGGAAGTATCCACGAAGCAGTGACAACAACAGCGCAAGAGGTGATTGGTACCGCTCAGCGACGCCAACGTAATGGTTGGTTTGACGAGGACTGCCAACGAGCGACGAACGAAAAGAATGCCGCCAGAAGTCGAATGCTAGTGGCCGGTACCCGGCAGAACAGAGAGCGGTACAGGGTTGCAAGAGCAGAAGAGAAACGAATGCACCGCAGGAAAAAACGGCAACACGAAGAGAGTGTTATTGCTGAAGCGCAGGAAAGCATGGACAGGAACGATATGCGGAGATTTTATGCAACTGTCAATGGCGCGCGGCACAAGACTGCGCCAGTGCCCGCCATGTGCAATGACCGGGAAGGAAATTTGCTGACAGACAAAACAATGGTGGCAGCCAGGTGGAAGGAGCACTTCGAAGATTTGTTGAATGGTAGCAGCGAAGGAGCACTCAGGAACAGGATTAACATAATGGATGACAGTCAAGCAGTGGAACCACCAACACTGGATGAGGTTAAAAAGGCCCTTAAGGAGCTGAAAAACAGCAAGGCTGCTGGGAAGGACGAGATCTTCTCGAACTTCTTAAGCACGGAAGCGGGCAGCTACATCAATCAATCCATCAGATTATTATAAAGATTTGGGAGGATGAAGAATTGCCCACTAGTTGGTTGGATGGCCTCATATGCCCAATCTACAAGAAAGGGCACAGACTGGAGTGTGCCAATTACAGAGGGATTACCCTTTTAAATTCGGCGTATAAGATACTGTCGCGTGTCCTGTTCAACAGACTGCGACCTCTTGAGGAGTCCTTCGTCGGCGAATACCAGGCTGGTTTTCGTGAGGGCCGATCAACGACGGATCAAATGTTTACCCTGCGGATGATCCTAGATAAATTTCGGGAATATAACTTGCAGACTCACCATCTGTTCATTGATTTTAAAGCAGCGTACGATTCAGTGAAAAGAAATGAGCTTTGGCAGATAATGTCAGAACATGGTTTTCCGGCGAAACTAATTAGGCTGATACGCGCAACGTTGGATGGATCAAAATCAAGTATTCGGATCGCGGACGAAGTGTCTACGTCGTTTGTGACCTTGGATGGATTGAAGCAGGGGGATGCTCTTTCAAATTTATTGTTCAACATTGCACTCGAAGGAGCGATTAGGAGGTCAGGCGTGCAGAGGAATGGCTCTATCATCACACGGTCGCACATGCTCCTCGGTTTTGCGGACGATATTGATCTTTTTTTTTTTTTTCCTTCTAAACCATAGGGGGATAATCTGCTCAACAGACACCCTAACAGAAGGTTAGGGTAGTGTAGGTCTGACAGGCCGTCTTCTACAACAAAAGTAAAATCCAGGACTACTCTCTCCTCGTACCCACTAAACCATTCCTATGGTCGCCAAACCCTACGTCTCTCCGGAACCACCAAGAAGGTATTGCTTCAGAGAGGGGCTAGTGCACATCGCACCCACAAGGTTAGCTGCGTAGCCTGCAGCAACGAACATCGATGACTCGCTTTGGAGAGTCCATCACGGTAGCATGCTGGCGCTTAGCCAGTTTCCCGAGTGGTCCTCGCCACTCCCTTTGTCCTCGGAAGGCGGGCAGGGTCAACCCCGCCCGCGCCCTACTGCTGAGCGGACATCAAGAACTGATGCCCACGTGCAACCCGATCTGACCTGCCCGTAAGGAAGGGTATCACTACCCTTCAGGCCCTATCAGATGCACCCGTAGGTTGCAGACAGCAGGATCTCACCTACCCCGACCCTTGCCGGGAACCCCTTTCCAACCGCGGGCTCGGATCCAACCCAGTAGACCGACGCCACGACAGCACCGCTACCGGGACTTCCTCTCCGCGGCCACTTAATCGTTGTAAGGGTCGATCTCGACCGCAGGGCACCGGTATGACCTACGAAGCCGACTCCGAACCCCTGGACCACCTCTTGTACTGCATCTGGACTAGCCATTCTCCGAGTCCACGCGCCACCTCCTCTGTAGCTCCCAGATGATGTGGGTAATAGCCGTTGAAACGGCGTTCCAGCCAAACTCATCCCTACACATCCTCTGGACCAAGTTGTCCGGAGTTGTGTCCTCCCCGCATGTGGCAAGCATGCGGTCACGCATTGTGCGAAAACGCGGGCACACGAACAAAACGTGTTCCGCCGTTTCCTCTAAACCATTGCACACTGGCAGACCCCCTCAACTTCCATTATTTTCTGGAATCACAAATGCAGCGCCATCAGTAAGCATGCGGAAGAATATAGAACTAAATAGTGGTACATGGGTTGAAGTATGCCTTGCTTTTATTGGTTGCTAACTCAACAGAATTTTTTTCAGTTGTCAAGCGTTTGTGCCATGGTTTGTGCTTTGTGAGAGAACAAAAGGTTGGTAACTTACCATCATTTGAATAATTTTGTATTGAAAGCTTTCCTCAATTATTTTAGGAATATGTTTAAAGTTCTACCTATGAAGACAGCGAGGCCATGAACCCGGGAACAATGCGTTGGACAATTTGCACATCCTGACGAACAATGCGGGAGCTAACTGGAAGCGACGTCAGAGCATCTATGCATTTCATATTGCTATCCTCGTAGCATAGGGAGAGTTGGTTGAGATAACCCAGAACTTCGCAAGAACTCGGAAGAAATCCATAATACAGTAAACCTTTACATACAATGTGAAATTGAAATTTGCAAATAAATGCTTGCATATGCTTTGTATGTTGTTTTACTATTCTTTATGTGCTTAAAATATGAAGAAATAAAATGAATATAGCTTGGGTGAGGCAAACTGGCCATTGACCATAAACCATCGTTTCACAAAATTTGCTCTTGCGATCCACTAGTCTGTTGTCATTTCGTATAAGTAAAGGTCGTTCTCCAGTACGTCGCTTGAAAGAGAATATATTCTCCATGCAATTGGAACCCGGACTTTTCGAAAATGGATTTTCTTCAAACCCGTCTGTCGGACCCTGAGACGTCGGAATTAACATCGGGAGTGGTGCGCTGTATAGCTGACACAGCGCACCACTACCGAAGTTAGGTCCGCTGTACGGGTTTGGAAATAAATCCATTTTCGCAAGTCAAAGACTCCGATTTCCAATAATAATAATAATAATAATAGTTTACACGAGTAATATTCAATATCTTTATTATTTTCTCACCACTAATCGATTTAAACCGCATCATTCAAAAATCTATACACAAACACCATGCAATGGCGCCGCTTAAAACCATTCGAGGTCCATTTGTCGGCCTTGCTCCTGTAGCTTCTTCAATACCCGAGCATCATATGTATGTCAGTAATTGGGATCATCGCCTGGAGCCATCCGAAGCACTATCTAAAGTTCGATCAATATTTTACGTAAATTTACCTAATATTAAATGGAAAACCTGCCTTGCCACACTCATATTGAGTCGTTTGGATCTCCCTTTGAATTCACATCGATTAGTTCAAAACAAATCAAATGTCATTTTCTTCAAGAAAAATCTCAGTATGCTTTGTAACATATTTATTTATAGTTCTATATTGTTACCCTACGTGGCAGCACAATCGTTAAAAAGACATGTTTCCAATGACTTATATGGGGACCCCACTCACATGGCCATCTTGTTAATCGGATATCTTTGACACTGGGCATTCGGGAGAATCCGCATGCCCGAAACGGTGTAGATACTGTCGGAAGCAACCATGACCTGTAAGGACCTGTGTCAGGTGGAATGTGACTTCCCCATGGCGCCTATTAATCCAACTATCTACCCTCGGTATCAACCTATAGGTCCACCTTCCTTTGGTGGAACTGTCCCACGCGCGCTGCCATTTGACCATAGAGGCCATCCTGACAGTCCTGCGTATGCCTCTTGTGCCGCGCATTTCGAAGCACTCCATGTCCTCACTGATAAGAATGCTGATAGGCACCATGCCAGTAATGACGCAGAGAGCGTCGTGTGACACGGTACGGTACGCGCTCGCAACCCTCAGGCACATAAGCCTGTAAGTACTTTCCAGCTTCCGTCGGTAGCATTTAGTACTTAGCGCGGTGCCCCACGCCGGGCCGCCATACCTAAGTATGGATGTAGCAACACTAGCCAGAAGCTTGCGCTTCTGGCGTACACCGCAGAGCTATTGGACATCATCCGGGACAGTGCCGCAAGCTGTGGAGGCTCTTTTACAGGCATAATCGACGTGGCTACCGAAGGTAAGCTTATCGTCGATCATCAAGCCCAAGTGTTTGACGGAGCGCTTTGACAGGATAGTACAGTCTCCTACACTGATCTCCGTCTGCTGCTCCGACTTCAGGTTGTTAACAACCGTCACCTCTGTCTTGTGGTGAGCCAGCTCCAGTTTTCTGGACCGCATCCACGCCTCCACAACTTTGATCGAGTGGTTGGTAGTCAACTTTACCTCCTCGATCGTTTCACCGTAGACTTCGAGCGTAATGTCGTCGGCAAATCCGACAATCACCACTCCCACTGGATACTCTAACCTCAACACCTCGTCGTACATGACATTCCATAACACCGGACCCAGGATGGAACCTTGCGGGACTCCTGAGGTTATGTGAAAGCACTTCCGACCCACCTCCGTGTCGTAGACTAGTACACGATTCTGAAAGTAACTTCCGAGAATCTTGTACAGGTACTCCGGTATCCCCAGACGTAAGAGCGCATCGGCAATAGCAGACCAGCTGGCGCTATTAAACGCATTCCTTACATCCAGAGTCACTACCGCGCAAAAGCGAATTCCCCTCCTCTTAGGCTCGAGTGCTTTCTCGGCGGTTTTTGTAACCGACAAGATAGCGTCTACGGTGGACCTCCCCTTCCGGAAGCCGTACTGGTTACTCGAAAGACCATTTTCGCCCTCGGTGAACCGCAACATTCTATTGAGGATGATCTTTTCGAGCACCTTCCCCGCCGTGTCAATCAAGCATATTGGTCTATATGCCGACGGGTGTCCGGGTGGTTTCCCCGCCTTTGGCAATAGTACCAGGCTCTGCCTCTTCCAAGCTTCTGGGAAAACTCCCTCGTCCAGGCATTTCTGCATAGCAGACCTGAACATCTCGGGAGCCTCTGCAATAGCTACTTTTAAGGCCAGGTTCGGAACTCCGTCCGGACCTGGGGCCTTACCTACGCTAAGGGACTTAGCTATCCCCGCAAGTTCCACATCGGTGACCCTCTCCTCATCGCCAGCCCCAGTCCCCGGCTGTCCTACGAAAGGAGGCCAAGGACTAGGATCATGACGCGGAAAAAGTCCTCCAATGATCCCCTCCAACATCTCTGGAGATTGCTCTGTAGGAGCCATCACACCTCTCGTCTTGGCCATAACGATCCTGTAGGCGTCACCCCACGGGTTCGTATTGGCACTCTGACAGAGACCCTCAAAGCAGGCCTTTTTGCTTGCTCTTATCTCGGTCTTAAGCGCGGCTTTTGCAGCGGCGAACACCACCCGCCGTTCGTTTCGCTCTTCCTCTGATCGTGCTCGCTGCATCCGCCGCCTAGCCCGTAGGCAGGCGCGGCGCAGGTCCGCAATCGCGTCGGTCCACCAGTAAGCCGGTGGCCTCCCATTTCTAGGGTGGACTCGCCTAGGCATGGTCGCATCACACGCACGTGAGAGCACCGCTACCAGCTCGTCGCCGTCTAAACCGATTAAGTTTCGCTCACGGCGGAGCGCCTCCCTAAATACCCCTTCGTCGAAGTATGATGTCTTCCACCTGCGAGGGCTTGGCCTTGGCCTAGCCGCCTCTTCTTCTATCCGCTGTCTGCTGTTATTGTAGTCGATACTGTAGCGAACCGCCAGGTGGTCGCTGTGAGTGTAGCCATCATCTACTCTCCAGTTCGAACTACTTGTTAGGCCAGGACTACAAAAGGTCACGTCAATAATTGACTCCGCTCCGTTTCGACTAAAGGTACTCTTGGTACCGACATTAGCCAAGTCGACATCTAAGATGGCCAGTGTTTCTAGCAGGATCTGACCCCGCTGGTTCGTGAAACGGCTTCCCCATTCCACGGCCCAGGCATTAAAGTCGCCCGCTATTACCACCGGCCTTCGCCCTGTTAGCACGGTCGTTAAGCGGTCCAGCATTTGCGTGAACTGCTCGATCGGCCACCGCGGAGGCGCATAACAGCTACAGAAGAAGACCCCGTTTACTTTGGCGACCACGAAGCCCTCATAGGTAGTAGACACCAACTCCTGAACGGGGTATTTACCCGTCGTCCATATCGCCGCCATTTTTCTGGTCCCATCCGCGACCCAGTTGCCGTTGCCGGCGGGTACTCGGTATGGGTCCGATATGATGGCGATATCCGTCTCCCACTCAGAAACTGCCTGACAAAGCAGTTGCTGAGCCGCATCACAGTGGTTTAGGTTCAGCTGCGTTACCTGCACTGTGATTTGTTGTTCACTGCGGCTTTCTTGAAGGCCGGGCACCTTGGACCACCCATCGGATGTCTGTTGTTCGAGGATTTCCCGGTACAGATCATGCAGATGGGCGGACTCGTGCAGCTTTGGGCCTTATGACCTTCAGCGCCGCATCGCCTGCACAGTTTGCGCCTGTCGGGGCCTTTGCAGTCCCACGACTTGTGTCCTGGTTCCAGACACCTGAAGCAAACCTCTGGTGGCTCGTGGAATGTCAGGTGACATACACACCAACCCACCTTTATGCTCCCTACTTTAACGGACTTTTTGACGTCCGCCACAGGTAGCTGAACCAAAGCTATCTGTGTCCCTGCTGGCCCTTTCCGTAGCTTAACGGCTGCGGCGGCCACCTGCACATCGCACTGTTGCCGCAGTGCCGTGACGAGCTCTTCCACTTCGGTGATCTCATCGATGTCTTTGACCTTCAGAGTCGCCTCATGTGTCAGAGCCCTCACCTGCACACCCTCACCAAGGACCTCTTCTGCCAGCCTCTTATAGGCGGCGCCCTTGTGCTCCTTCTGGCGCTTCAGCTCCAGGATCATCTCGCCCGTACGAGTACGTCTAATACTGCGTACGTCGGCTCCAAGACCCTCAAGCTTGGCGTCGCTTCGCATCATCTTCAAGACGTCCGAGTACTTGGACTGTTCCGTCTTGATGACGATAGCGTCGCCTTTTTCGCGCTTGGCACCTGCCCTCCTACGCCTTGGCTTGGCGTCCTGCGCTACTACCTGCGGATTCGCCTTCTTCTTCCTCTTCCGCTCTACCTTCGTCCAAGGGGGGTCCACCCCTTGGATCGCCCTACTCTGTGGCTGTTGAGGGCCCACTAGCGGTCGCAACCCCTTGTTCCCATCGTTCCGGGACGGGCCAGCCTTTTCAGGCCCACCCTTCCCAGCTTTCCGGGAACCCTGGCTGGGGTCCGACCTTCCGGCATTATTACCGACTTTCGGGGTAATGATTCGCCTGGCCTTGCGGGCACCGCCAGACATTTCCTCGCCTGACGGTTGCCTCGCCCGCTTCTGCGATTGCTTGCCCCGTTTGTCGCGAGCAGTCGCTTCCGCCTTATTCGGACTTCCTGCGAAGGAGAAGGCCTCCGTTTGGGTAAACTTCGGCACTTTCTCATTTGCAGGCTCCGCTGCTGCAGCAGTCAGCAACGCGAGTGCCGCGTGCTCCTGCTTGGCATTGTCGATCGACGCCCTAAGTCGAAGCAAGGCCGTTTTCAGGTCCTTGCTTATATTCGACTTAGTGGACGCAAAGTCGATGATTTTGCCAAGCTGCTGCTCAGCCACCTCTATTGCGGACCGTCCTTTGGATCCTCGGTTGACGGCCCTCAACAACCACGCTCCGTCCATAACCTCCACCGGCTGGCTTGCCGGGAAGTGGACTGGAGCACCCACGCTTGAGCTGCGTACGCAACTCCCAGCGCCTATCTCCTCACTTCTCCTTGTCGGAGATCTCATCAACCCGCTTCTTGCGAAGGGGTTGATCCCACCACTACTACCTGCTACACTTGATTTCTGTATTGGTTTGTTACTCATATTTTATTCCCACGAGTCGCACGAGAAAGAATGTCCACCACGTCAGAGCTCTGCATTAACGCGGTAAGGGACAGCTTACTGTGGGGGGTGCCCAGGTGCCCCACAGGCTCCGTTAAAGATCGAGCAGCTTTTTCACCCCCTCGATCACTCATTCCTCGGCACGGGTCGCTTGACACCTTGAATTGGGGTTAGTAGTCCTATTCTTAGCCGGCAACTACGCGGCTGACTCGCAAGCGGGGGGGTGCGTCAGGCCCCAGGACATCCGTCCCTGCTGCCCCACGATATTGATCTCATCGGCATCGATCGTAGGGCAGTGGAGGAAGCTTATGCTCCTCTGAAGAGAGAGACAGCGAGGATAGGCTTGACGATTAACTCTACCAAGACGAAGTACATGATAGCGGGTAGAGACAGAAGCAGGCCTAGTGGTGTTAGTGCTGAGGTAGTGATTGATGGGGAAGTGTTTGAAGTTGTTGAAGAATTTGTTTATCTTGGAACACTTGTGACATGTGACAATGACGTTTCCCGTGAAGTGAAAAGGCGTATTGTAGCTGCGAATAGGGCCTTTTACGGATTGCGTAGCCAGCTTAGGTCCCGTAACTTGCAAACGCAAACAAAATTCGCTCTGTACAAGACGCTGATTCTTCCGGTTGCCCTCTACGGTCACGAAGCGTGGACGATAAAGGAGGTAGACCGAAAAGCTTTTGGAGTTTTTGAGCGCAAAGTGCTGCGGACAATTCTCGGTGGGAAACAAGAAAATGGAGTGTGGCGCAGACGCATGAATCACGAGTTGTACCAAGTGTACGAAGAGGCGAATATTGTGAAACGTATAAAATACGGCAGACTTCAGTGGGCTGGACACGTAGTGCGAATGTCGGAAGAAAGAATAGCGAAAACAATATTTAGCAGAGAACCCGGTAGAGGTAGGCGACTTCGTGGGCGGCCGCGAACTCGCTGGCTGCACGCGGTTGAAGAAGATCTACGATCCCTACACGTTCGGGGAAACTGGAGGAACATCGCCCAAGACCGACAAAGATGGTGCTCTACTATACGCTCGGCATTGGAGTAAAGTTACTCTGTAGTCAACAAGGGTCAAGGGTCAAGGTGCCAAGTGAAGCATAAAAAGGATAGATACAATCTAGTAATAGATTTAGTTGTTTCTAATCTCCAAACAAATTGTAAAACACAAAAATGACCCAAATGCCGCCAATAAAAGCATGCCTTGATTTTATCGTTAATGATTTATTCACACGTAATGTATTTGCGTGGTGATTCAATGACTGTTTTACAACACATCCAGATTTTGTAGAGATCTAGACATATGTTTGCTTTCTGTGATGGCCACTAATTTGAAAGACAGCTAAATAATAGAGGAATCAAATAACGAAGAATAGTTATTTGCTGGTTTATTTCTGATGAATTGTTATTAATTTTGCTTAGTACGCAAAATATTTAAATATTTAGTACGTACGACTAGGTTTAAATAATTTAAAAGCTTTTCTATGTTTTTTACTCACATGCTTTTGAGTTTTTAGATCATTGAATACATTTATTTATGCTTATAACTCTCCATTTTTTTTTTAAATATCTGTATTAAATAAGATAATAACCATACAATCAAAAAATATTCATGATGTGTGACTGTATAACGCATTGACGAATGATAAAACCAAAGCATACTTTTGTTGGCGTTTGGGACATTTTTATGTTTTACAATTTGTTTGGAGATTAGAAACAACTAAATCTCAGCACCAACATTTCAAAAGGGCGTAACTGCATTTTGAAACAAACCCCTCTTTCACATCTGTAGATCGTATTTCAATGCCGCCATGCAAATCACCGCCAGTATAGGAAAGAAGAGCAATTTCTCTGTCTAGTAATGTTTGTGAATTTCGTGGGAAACTTAAAATATGACCCACAGATGTGAAAGAGTGGTTTGTTTCAAAATGCAGTTACGCCCTTTTGAAATGTTGGTGCCGATGTATACTTTTCATGATTCACTTGGTACCTTAAAACGTAGTATTTTATGAACAAAAATTTTGTACTAATTTACCCAAAACAGTAAACTTTGAACACAATTTAGAAAAAATCATTAAATATCATGTCTGTGAACATTTTTTACATGAAAGCTAATGTATTTTTTAGGTGATTGCCGATGAAAAAACTTGCCCGAACTTGCCCGACTGCAAGAACGTTCTATATACATTTTGTGTGTTTTTTCGGGAACTTTCTATATAAAATCAATGCATATTTTATTTTTTTTCAACTAATTTCCTCGATATATGTTTTATTTAAGTATTTTTCATTATTATAACTCGAAAACGGACATTAAATTTGTTTAAAAACGTATTTTAATGAAAAAAATCGATTTTAGGTAGGTATTTTATAAATCGGTCAATATCTCAAGAATAGTACGCTTTGGAACTTTGACGTCTTCAGCAAACTTTTTCAGCATAAATAGCCGAACAACTTTGCCCAAGAAACCATATCGCTAAAATGCAATTTGGCCAAAATGACTTATAGGACTTTTATGCGAATAACGTAAGAAAAACTGACTACCGCTCAGAATATCGAACATGTCCATAGAAATATTTTCTCTGAAAACACCAAATGAGTATCTCGACATCTCGACGAGCTAGAGATTTTTTCCATGTATTTTCAATCCTGCCCCAGTGTGGTCCTCAGTCGCAGATGTTGCACTGCCTACTACAACGAACGTTAAACCATCTGCAGTATATGCAGCGTCATTTATCTGCGACATTGTTTCATACAGCTAGGAAGAAGATAAAGAATTGAACAATGTTATTTTTTTCATTATTATAATAGTACTTACCGCTTCCAATACGTATTCGTGGTTTTTATTCTGACCGCATATTGCATGGTATCATAGATCAAACCACCATTCCAAGGCCGCAATCTTGGATTATGGTACGCCATCTTTGATTCCAACATGGCGTCGGGTATTGATTTTTGACATCTTCTCATCAAGTCCGATCACCTGATGTGACGGTTAGAACACTTGACTATCACGCCGAGGACCTGGGATCGAATCCCACTCCCGACAAACTTGCAAAATGTGAGTTCTTCCTTCGGAAGGGAAGTAAAGCGTGGGTCCCGAGATGAACTAGCCCAGGGCTAAAAATCTCGTTAATAGAGATAAAAAAAAAATTGAAAAAAAAAATCAAGTCCGTTCGATGCATACCCATATTGCATGGTATCATAGCTCAATCCATCATTCCATCGCCGCCATCTTGGAATATGGTCCGCCATCTTAGATTCCGAAATGGCGTCGAATATCGTGCCCTCAACTCGTGAATAACATCATCAAAGCAAGTCTACTCGTGAATAACAGAAGCCTGAATATATTCGTACTTCTTCACTCGCGAGCTAACGAAGCTGGTACGCATTCGTATTTGATTCGCGAACCGCTCTGAACATTTTTCAGTATAATTAAAAACGCATTTACACGGGTTACAGTTCTGCTTTTCAGGAACAATAAACCACAAATTATTACTTTCTGATGGATAATGACTTATTTTGCTATTAAAACCGTACCGTACGTAATCGTACTCAAGGTCATCATGAATCATACATTTTTTTCAGTGTGATCCAATAAACCGAAAAACGGGATTTTTCTGTGCATTAGCAATACAAATCAATGCCTAACCATCTGGTTTGACTCGATCGAATTTTCATTAGTGCCAAACAGATATTTACACTTTAGTTCATTCCTTGTCAAATAGGGCAACTTGCGTATTTTCAACAGTTTTGTTCTCTTCTCTTAATCTTCTTGAACTTATAGCTGGCTTCAAATCCTTCCCAACCAAACTGAATCATATGACAAAGATTCGGGCAATTTTGCCGACAAAAAACTCCACGACGAAGAAAACAAACCTGCCGGTAATACCCAAAGTCACCCTATTTGACCCTGTGTACTCGGCACCTAAAACAGAGAAGCAGATATTGTTCCAGTTGAAGGGTCGTTACACCAACACGGTCTTGATGTCCAGGCATTTATCGCTCCGGCTTTCGGCGTAGCTACGTCCAAATGAGCTCTGGAGGTGAAGTCTTCCACTCTCCAAATCTATCCAAATTTCTAAACTCCATTTTCTGCTTAATGCTTTAAACTTGCAGCCTACTTGAATAATTAATATGAATACTGCGAACTGCTAGTTCAGACCCAGTCTGGCGCTAACTATCACCTAGAAGCACAACCGTAGAGATTGGGGGTGTTGTTTTCCTTCACTATTCTGAAGCTGGAGTCAGCAGCACAGTGAGTGAATGAACCTATAGAAAGCGTTGATTTACGACGGAAAACTTTCCCAAATGCTCCTCTTGCTTGGTTGCTGCCCGCTTTGTACACTCAATGGAAAAATATGTACAATTTTATATGTGATCTTGATTAAAACTTCAGTTCGTTAGTATTCTGTGGTTTTGGGATAATTTATATTCCAGTATCTGTGCCAAAATTGCCAGAGTACTGTGCAACGATTTAGCATTCCTGGGTTGGGTGTATCAAACCAGAAGGTTACTTTTCTTCCGTTCCTTCTTTGAACGGCAAAAGGCAACCACTATCAGAGAAGGAAAATAAACTCTCTTTTCGCTTGGTTCTATTAGATGAAATCCCGTAAACCACAAAACATAAATAAAACATTAATCCAAAAAGTAGCACAAAGTAAAGTGGCTCAAGGGTTGCACAGAGAAATAGCTGTAGTCGGCGGTGTGCGGCTCGCTACCTTCCGGCTGGCCGTGTTCATCAGGCAACAACGGTAAAATTACCAACCGATGACGATCAGTGAACAAGAGCGGTTCATGCACCATGGTGTGACCTTTTTCAAATATTGCAATTTCAAGTTGTGCGCATTCTAACAACTTATTAAATTCACCCATTTATTTAGGACAACATCTTTACAAAGATAAGATTTAGTCTACAATTCTAGGTTAACCTACGTCGTCTGAAATAGACGAAAAAAAGAAAACAAAGAAAAATTATCTCTAGCGAACACAATCTCTGCAGGGTTGCTATCCGGCATTCTTGTCCACTATGCCGCCGTTCTCATCCATGATTTTC